>NW_027188065.1:0-48139 GCF_041381155.1 Argopecten irradians
TGTTTGTTTTATTTCGAAGTTGTACAGTGTGTAACAGTTATGGCATGGTCAGCCACGTGTTACATTTAACGTTATAACGTTAGGCCTATGGGCCTGCTTGCTTCTGACCCTGCGTAAGTTTTACGGCCGGGTGTGCGGGTAATTTTCGACACACCTTTCAAAATATTTTAAGAAAAGAACTATTATGTAAAGATCAAAAGAAGGCAAACCCTTGATTTAATTCTTATGGTGCAGGTCGATGTCATCTTGAATGTTTCAGTAGGTCAACTCGCCAACTATAAAATAATACAGTGGATTCATTGCTCCATCCCCCTTCAATTTTTCAAAGTTCAAATTTATTATGAAAATTGCTGTGCCCTTTTTCACTTTAGACCTGCATTAGTGTTATTCTGGTCACAAAAATAAGAATTAAAAAAATAATGATCAATTATTTTAGAAAAAAAAAACATGCCTTTTTCAGGTACAGACCATTTAATATATTGTGACCTGCACTATAGCCAGAATGATTCTGGCCTGTTGACTTAGTCTAGGCCAGAAGCATCGGCTATATGAAAATCTGGAACTCGCCACACTAGACGATGCTGCTACTTTAAGTTTAAGTTCAAATACAGAAACATTACATACATTTCCTCAGGATTTATCTGATACAATGTTTTTTATTAATACATTTAGACAAATAAATATCAAACAAACAAGCTGTGGCATCAACATAATATTTGGCACCCTTTTTTAATTTGTTTTAGTCATTTCAATTGAAGATTGAAACTGTTTTAATGCTGCAAAAATACTAGAAATAACGTTATTTTTCCAGCTGCCTCGGGTTAGAATCCTGAAATTCTTTTGGTTGACACTGATCACGTGGGATCCAATATTTTTCCATATTGGATGCATGGTTACTGACCAAATATGAGATAATGCGCAAAAGTTGCATCGACAAATGTCTAGAATATAAAATTACTCAATTTTTGCTATCACTGCAGAAGTCATTTCCGGATATTTAAACTGATTCCGGGTCCGTTTTTTGTGCCAGTATCCGATTTCCTGTTTTGGTCGAAAGTTGTTTTCCGAAATGTCAAATTAGATTTTTCTGTCATTTGAGTCCGATACTGACTCAATTACAAATAATGTCTATTTGTATACAGGTATCTTTATTCAATCGGGTATGTACATTTTGAAGGATAATTCGAATGTTGTTCACATTGGTGATCATGTCGACATATGTTAGGACGATTTGGCTGCATTCTTATGATTTAAAGTAACATAAACCATAAATATGTACACAATGAATAGTCTAGTATTTGTCATGTGAAGTGTGCTTGGCTGCTATTTGTTGTACTGCGTGTTATGGATAGGAATTTAAAATTCCGAGGAAGTAAGGTTAATTCTGGATTGGGAATAGTATGAGAGAAAAAATCTCTCCCTAATGAAAATGATGAGATTTTCCTCACTGTAGTCGGACTTTTGCAGTGCTGCGAGCGCACGCTCCTAGGGCAATTTAACTTTAACGTAATTATTCAAACACAGGTAGTATAATACCACAAAGAACAGTGAAGATCTATGTAGACATCAACTACATGTATATATATACATGCCTACATCATTCATTTAATTCGATCATTAATTTGTTATTAAAAATAAAAAAAAATAAAAATAATTAACGTATTGACTTTGATTCCATGAATATATTACATACAATGGCACAAAGATACGTCTCTTTCATATATTTATACTAAAATATTAGAAAAAGCGACATGGGCCATCCTTTAACACCACCTTAGAGTGAGTAAGTTAGACAAGAAGGTAAAATAAATATTTGGTCTTTTTATTTATTCCAGGAAAATGTCTTCTGCATCTACTGACCGGCATGTGCTGGTGTTACCGCATATGAATGCTGATGGAATTTTCATACCAGTTTCTGCAGGCGATAAAATAGAGATATCGACCATAAAATCTCAGTTTCCACAAGCCATTGGACTGAAATACAGACGACAGACTCCCAACAGAGCAGATCAAGATGGCCATGAAGGTTCTGGTTGGATGGCAGTAGCTGTCAAAAACGAAGCATTTCTTATTCCTTCAGAAGAAGATGTTTTTCTTGTAACAAGTGCGACTGCTACAGGTTTGTATTTGTTGACAGACAATTTCACATTGTATGTGGACTCCTTTATATTTAGATCTTGATTTTATTTATACCCCTGGATAAAAATCACTTTACCTGGGCATGTTTGCCAGAAAACATGGAAAACACTGACGTTTGTGAACGGGTAACCAGTCCCTCTTTATTTATGTCTCTGCTTATGAGTAAGTGTATATCATGCATTTCTCTTAATTATTCTTTATTCCTTATTAGGTATATTTTGTATATTGTAGATCAGGCCAGAAGCGTCTTGAGAAACACTAGCAGCCTAGCAATGAACATCTCCAGAACATTTGGATCTACACAGAAACTGAAAACTCCAGGAACTTCCCCAATTGGATTTAATCCAAGGATGCCTTTGTAAGTTTTTACGGTAAATACATGTAATTGGGAGAGGCAATGTCCGTCAGTTTGTCTGTAAGTCCATCCGTGGTACGTCCATGCTATATTATGGTGGGTTTATCAGGTAATTTATTATAAAGTTAATTTGTTTGGCCACGAAAGGTATTGCAACTTCTCACAAACCTCTTGGGAGAATTGCACGAGTTCAAATTTTGCATAGTAATATCGTGGTGTGAAGGTGCACATCAAGGGGAGATGATTTCTGTGATATATGTATCTTTTTAGAGTTATGGCCCTTTAAAATGAAATGATTATTTAATTAATATTTCCTATAATTTATATTTTCTATAATTTCTATGGATTAAACACAAACCCTGAGGAAATGTAAAAGGGTGGGAAAAGTTAGGTCATTTTTATTTATATATATATATATCATATGGGAGTGTGAAAATGTTCAAAGGTAACCGTGATCAAAATCAACAATTGCTACTTTCGGTTGATTAGCAATATGCATTACTTTATTTTAGGACATTATATTGTGGGCTATATATGGCCGCTTCATTTTTAGTAATTATCCCCCGTCTCAGAAACGGGAGATATTAATTTTGGTCTGTCCGTCTGTCAGTCGGTCTGTCAGTCTGTAATGCCTTATTTCAATGCAATAATTGCAACATATCTAAAGTGATTTTTGTAACTTGGTCACATGGTTAAATGTCCCAAGGGCTCGGATTAATTTGCTTGGCACTTTTATTGAACCCTTTTAAGCGGAGTTATGGCCCTTTAATTAACGAAAATTTCAAAACAAAAACTTCCAAAAAATTATAAGAAAAAAAAACTTGAAGCAGAATTTATGCTTATTGTTTAACGGAGGGCGGGGCATATAAATTCCACAAATTTGCTTGTTTAGTATTTGCTCAGCTTGTAAAACCTATAGGTAAATGGGCATTATATAATATAATCACACTCTACTATTCCTTTCTGCCCAGGACAAGAAAACAGACGCGAGAAACCTACATGATGAACAGAAACCCAAAGAAACCAAAGGAAGTAACCAAAAGTATTAAGTGTTGTCTAATTAAACGGGTGGAACTGCCATCCTCATTTGCAAAATCTTTGACACTAAGTGAGGGGATTTTTACTTTCTCGACAATCGATGATGAAGAAACAATTAGAAGTAAAATTGCGAGGATTTTGAACATTGAAGCAGAGGACTTTGAGTTCCTTACATGCGCCGGGAAAACTCTGTATGAGCCTCAACTAGGTGGTGAAAGGTGGAATGGTGAAATGTTGAAAACAAATATAGGGCAGGGGAAACTTTATCTCATGATAAAACAGGTAATGAAATGTCATAAAACAGTCAACCATCATGCTTGTACTAAAAATGCATCATTGATTGCCATACTATACTATAATCTAATATAGAGGGCTCCATTTATTTGCATGATCCCTACTTGCATAATCCTCTTAGTTGCATAAAATTAATACGTAATAAAAGCTTATTAAAGTGTACACGGAATGGTTTTGGTATATAAGGCTTGATAAATGTGTCATTGTATAAAATTTAGAATGGAGAAAGTACGAGTTTCATAGCGAATACGGTATTAGAGATAATGCGGCTTTTCTCTAGAACACACCTGAAGCCCCAAGCCATTGACCCCGATTCGGGACCCCTGACCTGTGACGTCACGAGGACAACGGGACCTACTCTACTCGCATAAGATAGAGTGGTGATTTTCTGTGTCTGCCATCTTATATAAACTATTTGTTTGTAAATATCGATTTTTACAGACACAATTACCTGTGTACATGTCCGATACCTATTTAATATTATCCTCAATCACAGATATGAGTTTGGAATACGCTTGAAAATAGTGATTTATACCATGCATATATTGATGTACCTGTCGTAGATAAATGAACATTTCTGCGCGATTTCTGCACAATTATACACAATATAATGTCTATAATAATCCACGTACGTTGCAAATCTACGGTATTTGGAACCACATATACATGAATATTATGTAAAGGATTCTTGACTATGTTATCCAAAACCCGACTCGGGTCGTTGTACTGGTCAAACCCGCTTTACAAATTTCTGACTTTTTCATATAACCTACCCATACGAATTAAGTTATGATTCTAAACAGATTTTTTTGCATATATGTAAATGCATCTACTTATTGCGTTTTATCTTAAATCGATCCATTTTTTTTGACGAAATACATTCAGCTTTCATATAATACAATACATCCGACGACTTGTTGATATTTCGCTCAAGTTCATTTATTAGTGTCTTTAATTGAAAAAAAATAAATCATGCACGAGTCAGACGAAAAAAAGACTGAAGATGTCTAAGTCTGATTCAAGTTGCAGATATCAAGTACAGAACAAAATCAGAACTTCCGAATACCCAATGTCGTGCTGCGTTTATCTCTTTACCTGTATACTGCAGTAACTAAAATGCGTGGTCAACCGAGACTAATGAGGGGGCTAATAACCAGATTACGTAAGAAAGGTGTTTAGTGACCTGTCACGCTTCGTTGATTAGCTCACGTCAGGTGTCAAAAGTAAGATCACAGGTAAGTTAGCGATGGACCATCATTTAATTGTTGTATTATGTCATATTTGTTTACACTTATAAATCCTTGGTTTACAGTAAAATATACCGTTTGAACATAACATATAACAAGTGTATAAATCACTAGATGTATACATAATTGTATATTTCAGAATGACCAATGTATACATTTGTCTCGTATATATATTTCTAGTTATATGTATATGTATTTTTATAACAGAAACTACAAAAGTATTTGCAAATGGCATGTCAAGAAAAACAATGCAAATATGATGCACAATGTCAGAATTTTCATATTTCTGGTAGTTGCTAGATTTTGGATATCCAATTCTTTGTGAATTTCGGTCAATATCGATCATTATATAATACTAATAATGATAATCTGTATGACCAATAAATGTACAGTTGAATATTGTTAAAATAACATATGTTCTCATACATGTACATGTAGCTATAAAAGGAAGATTGACTCGTTACAGCTATAAATGAATTATGTATTTGAAATTCAATTTCTCAAGTGTTTTTTTTTTTTATTTTTTTTTTACTCCCCTACCAATTTATGTCTGTGATATTTACGTGTATTGAACTATGAAATACATTTAACACCTTTTCTTTTCGTTATGCTGATTCTTGAAATCCATAGGCCAAGTGAATTTTTATTTATACAGAAACATATTCAATTATATGACCATCATTTTTCGAATTCGTCTCTTTTTATATGACATTATGAAAATTGAATATTCTCATGGTTTGATAACTTAGTAAGCTGTTAAAACAGAGATAAGATCTCTACTTAAAAGTTTTTACACAAGGTACACCTGGCTTATACCAGAAACATAAATAACTTATAATTTCCGCTAATCTACTTATCTATTTAGCATGATTTCAGTTGCAATATTTCCTATTTTATAATTAAATCGTCACCATAACTGTATACTGTATATATCTGTAAAATTCTCGTAACCCCATTTTAGGAATACATTTATGTCCACCTTTGTGCTATAACCCCACTACCAAACACCTCACTGCCGTTGTCCTCGTGACGTCACATCCGGTTATTCCCCAAATCAGCGTGAGCGGCTGATTCCCTGATTAGCAGTTGATATACAGGTAAAAATCGAGCACTTCGGAGGGCGGTATCTCGGTACTGAAGCGGCCGATTTTCATGCGGTTTTCAACATTCTTGTCAGGAGGTCAAACAGAATAACATATCTAAATATCATTTTCCATTCCGTGTACACTTTAAGATAAAGTAATTTCTTGCTATATTTGTGTTTATGGTCTGTCGACTGACACTATTTTTAGCCGCTGACACTGAGGATTATTATTGCAAAACTTTAAAAATTCAATTAAGAATTAAATAAAAACATTTTTAGTTCACCTGGCCTGAAGGGCTGATGAGCTTAATTTTTTGTCATGGCCCGGCATCTGTCCGCCAAGATTTCCTTAAATTTGCTACTAGTCAAAGTTCTGCATGGATTGTAACCAAATTTGGCCAGAAACATCCTTGGGGGAAGGGGGAAAGAGTTTGTATAAATTTTGGCTCTGACCCCCCAGACAAATCTTTGTTGCCAATCTGAAGTCTTCTAAAATAGATTTTGCAGTCTAATATGATTTGATTTCATTTACTTTGTAGAGAAATAATCACATTCATATCTCTATCAGGACACCTTTTGTATAATCAACTATCTGTCCATCTGTCTACAATTGGTTTTCAGAAAATTGTCCTTGTTAACCATAAGCTAACAATAAGGTCGATCGTTTTGAAATTGGACAAGGTGTGTAATGTTTAATAATGACTAACAATTAAACATTGTATTCAATAGTTTCTTTTTTTTCATGACAGAATTCAGATGAAGTGGATATGGATGATGCCCTTCCTGCACTAGTATCATCAAAGGTTGTACATATAACTTCTATTAGTTGACATTGATCAAACCATTTTTTGCCCCGGTACAAATTAGTCGGGGGGGATATTGTTTTACCCTGATTCTGTCTGTCTGTCTGTTCGTCCATACTTACGACAGCGTTTTATGAGGTAGTTTGATGATTTTTAGGGAAATTTCAAAATTGTCATATAGGAGACGATTTTCTATATTTGATCTGACGATGGGGGGGCTATTCAAATCGCTTTTCGTTCACAGTCCGTAGTCTGTCCATCCGTTAATATTTCTTGTTACCGCTATTTCTCAGAAAGGGATGAAGGGATCTGTCTCAAATTTTATGTGCAGGTTCCTCTAGCATGAACCTTAATTTTAAGTTGGTCCTGTGTTGTGACTGTTCAGGCCCATGATGGGCCGCTTGTAAATGTCATTGATAATTGTAATGATTAAATTTCATTTGAAGAAGCACAGAGATCCACTAGACCACCTGGAGCCGGCAACAGGAACCTGGAGGTCAAGTTCTGATGATCCAATTCCATCAAATTTGGGGACACCAACAGTATGTATTTTTGTGTACACACAGGCCACTATTGTTGTGCTGAAATATATGACTGGGGAAACGGGGGATATTAATTCAATGGCTTTGTCTGTCTGTCTGTAACACTTCGTTTCCGTGCAATAACTGTAACAAATAACCACCGATTTTCTTCAAACTTAGTAACAAGATCGCGACTTTCAGCAGACCTTATTAAGCGGAGTTATGGACCTTTGCTTAAATAAAAAAAAGTCAGTTTCTGCCACTTCCGTACAATAACTGTAATAAATATTAACCGATTTTCTTCAAACTTGGTAATAAGGTTGAATGCCTTAAGTGCCTGGTCAGGTGCGATCAACTCTTTCAGCGGATGTTATTTATCAGAGTTAAGGCCCTTTGATTTACTACTAATGTCATTTTTCTGCAGTTTCTGTGTAATAACTAACAAATGTTAAAACTAATATTGTTAAAACTTGGTAACAAAGTTAAATGCCTTAAGGGCTTAGCCAAGTTTGATTGCCACTTTTGGCAGATCTTAATTAGCAAATTTATGGCCATTTGATTTAATAAAAAAAAAAAGTCATTTTCTGCCACTTCCGTATAATAACTGTAATAAATATTAACCAATTTTCTTCAAACTTGGTAACAAAGTTAAATGTCTTACTTCTGAATAAGACTTCAGTTTAATTTTTCATGTTTCAACCAAGGTTAAACCTAACCTCAAGCTTTCATGGGACAGGGTGTAGGATATCATATATATATTACTCATAGACTACTCCCAATTGCCACCAAAATCTCACTTTTGAGGTTTTTGGCATATATCACGTAGGACCGGCGTCTCTAAATTGATCAAATCGGATTGATCTCAAAACAAAGCAATACTACACAGGAACAATGGCTTTATTTCATTTGATAATGATGAAATTTTATTTTAAGAGAGAGATCCAACAAAACACCAGAGATCCACCAGAATACCAGGAGCATCATCAAATTCCATCAAATTCAGGGACACCGACAGTATGTATCTTTAGGTTGTCTGACGTTATAACTTCGTCTGTTGGGACTGTAAATTTCAAAACAATTATTTTGAAATTAATTACTCCCTCTAAACCACCTGAACAAATTTTAACCAAATCTGGTTTTTTCCAGGTCTTTATAGGGTCCAGTAATTATATAAATGGACCCATTTCCAATTGAAAAACAGCACTGTATTTTCCCAAATTCAGTCACTATTTTCTCAATCGTGGCGTTAAGTTAAAACCCCAAATAATGTCTTATACCTACGACATCAGTAATTGATATCTTATGTCCTTTACCAGTCCATTCCACCTGGAGCATATCATTTTTTAATAATTTACGTTCACAGAAGCGTCTTGATTTCAGTGGCGAAGTTCCACAACATTTGGGACTTAGCAATCAAATGCACCCGGAAAATGGTGGCAATGACATGTTTAATCATGTATATATATGTGTAATTAAAACAAAAAATAATTTATTTTGCTTTTGGTGCGTGCACAATCGGTATTTCATTCGATATAGGACATAGTGCCACAGATTTTTTTCAGGATGCAATAAATCAAAAATACTGTTTGTCAACTGTCCGTTTGTCCCTACAGTGATAGGCTTAGAAAAATGGAGATACATGTATAGCCTTGAAAACACCATTTTGGGCATTGAATTTTCTTGATTTTTATCAGTCGGGTCACTTCCATGCAAAATTAAAAGAATACCAAACAATTAAAAATTGTATCCAAATTGCATAAAGTGTCAGAATATTTAAAAAAAAAAAAAAAAAAAAAAAAAAAAAACGAATCTGAATTGTTCTTTTTTCTGGAATCATGACCGTCTGTTAGTCACACAAGTGCCTTGTTGCAGTATATTATTCTGAATTATGGAAAAGGCCTTGAATTTTGCCCTGTGGCCTTGAAAAGGCCTTACTTGAAGTAACTTTACACTACTGTATATTAGACCCTTATATGTATACGTACATGAAACATGTGATCAACATCAATGAAATACAAGTTCAAACTTGGAAAGTAAGGTTGATATTAACCGTTTGTATTTTTTGTGGATGCGCAAAAAATAATTTGGCCTTACTTTCAAAGATTGAACTTCATTTCATTGATGTTTAGCGTATATTTTATTTACAAATAAGGGTCTAACATATATACTTTAAAATGCATGGAATACATTAAAAAAATTATCCATCAACGAATCGTACATAAAAAACCCATAGCTTGTAGGTAGATCGATCAGCATTAATCTAGATTTTGAAAAATAAATAATAATAATACATAAATTTTACTTAGAACAAGCAGAACTTTGAGTAGTAACTATATACCCTCTATTACATTTTTGTGTACTACACTTTCTGAACGCCTTTTTCTACAGGTGGTCTTTGAAACCAGAAATGTTCGAAATAAGCTGAGTTTATCAAGGAATAATAGTCGGAGGATTCCAGGATCCACGTAAGTTCTGCAAACTTAAAAAGTCTATGAAAGAGCTTGGTACATACTCAGCAAATGACCTCTTACAGCCGTGCTACCCCAACTGAGAACGATGCGTGTATATAAACCCCTACCGCTCTACCGCTGAAGCTAGTTATTTATAGACTCGAGTACTGTCGCCAATCCACAGGTAAATCGCGGGCGCTCTGGCTATATTAGCTGTACCAAACACAATCGTAATTGTTACAAATACCGTAAAAAACTTGCATAACTTACACACCAGTGTACTTTGCACATGTATATTCTCCTAGGGCTGAAAATGCTGAAAAAAAATCTACTATCGGTATATTTTCCGCATTTAAAAATTTGGGGGAAAACGATGTCCGGGGAACCACAAATTCAATGTTATAAAGGTGGTAATTTCATTGCAAAACATTCACAATAAATGCTTGACAACTTGCACAAAGAAGTGTTGTATTTAGAAGAAATATCATATTATAATTGCATTGTGTTTGTTTTCTTTTATTGGCCACTGCCGTAACTGAAACAGTGAAATATATCTTGCAGAACATGTCAAAAACATCGGCAGTCCGCCGTACTCCGTACATGTCAATGTCTGGAGATATTACACATTAATAGTTATCAGAACTATTTGAAAATATTATAATCTAGTTACTTAAAATTGCCACAATACGTTATTAGTGTGTTTGAGATCATTAACAAACTTTAAAGAGCAATCAGATAGCAGATACGTTGGCTTGCAAATAAACATGCACATTGTGAGTGAACTCACTACATTTTGTAGGTAACCAGATCCAAGCTGATGGCTAATTATATAAAACAATACGGTTAAAAATGCCACTAACCTTGTAGCTTGTTAGTTTTGCTGTAATAATATTACAAACCACTTATTGAAAATCCTAAATATAGGACAGTTTAGGACCCATCTTATAAATCCCACGTGTGTTTTGACTTTTTGCACACGGCCTGCAGCCGGGACACATGACGGTTCCATACGTAATGAGCATTGCTAGATCTATGAGTTTCATATGCAATTTTACTAGAAATATGAAGATTTGTTAAAATATCTAAAATAAAGACATACTAGTCAAGTGAATGTTGAAGTAATTTGAAGAATTTTTTTTTTTTTTTTTTAAGTATATACAGACGCATTGTTGATGATATAAAGATCGGTTAAGCTACCTAGCCATTCAGTTTCGTTAAGCTGGAGGAGAGGCCCGAGCGTAGCATCCAGTACCATTTACCTGTGGATTTGGCGACAGTACTTGAGTCTATAAATAACACGGCTATAGTACTACACTCATTCAATACATCGATACAAGTCAGCGGTAGAGCGATAGGGGTTTATATACACGCATTGTTCTCAGTTGGGGTAGCACGGCTGTAACCTCTTTGAGACAAGTCCCCCATGTGCCTTATCTGTACAGTTGTCCAAACTGCAACCCTGCAATATTTTGTCTTCTCAATGGTCATGTTTAAACATCAAATTTGTCCTAATTTTGTCTCCACATGCCGCTTTCCCTGGAAGTTCACCTGTCACGATTTTGGTTCTGCTGTCAAAAAAAGCAAATGTTGATTTTGACCAAATTTGGGGAAACTTTGATGGAATTCAAACCTACTTGGTGAAAACAATCCAGGATTCAATGGACGAAAGCTTAAGTCTACTGAAGATCATCTAGGCCCAATCATATGAATATAACTCGCAGTTCGAACAAGTTTTATAGATAAATTTTATTTTGTTTTTCTTTTCTTTTTTTTTTTTTCTTTTCAATTTTGAGTATATAATACTGCAACATTTTGAGTAAACAAGATAGATCACTGGAAACTTGAGGACATTGCTATTGAAACCCCTTTTGTCGGATTTTTTTTCAGGTCCTATGTGAGCCTGTTCTCCGATGAATATATCCAACTTGACTCTGATTCTGGAGATGAACTTCCTGATCCAGCTGAGAGTTCAAGGTAAGTATTGATCAACTATTGGCCTCTCTAGAGGGGAATATCTGTCTGAAATTGACTACAGTCCCAATTAAGGTGGATTTTGTAAAAATTTATAATTTACGCCATTTCTTCAAAAACTGTTTTGCTACTTCCCCATTAGAAATGTTTTTAGGTCACCTGAGACGAAGTCTCAAGTGATCTATTCTAATCGCCTTTTGTCCGTCGTCGTCCGTCCGTCGTGTGTTCTTAAACAATTTACATTTTCAACTTCTGAAAAAACCGCGGAAGCAATTTCAATGAAATTTTGCACATACCTTCTAAGGCATAAGGCCAATCAAAATTGTGAATTATATGACCCCCACCCCCCAGGGGGCTGTGGGAGGGGCCAAAAGGGGTAAAATTGACCAAAATTTCAAAAATCTTCTTCTCCACTCACAGATGTGGTAGAATTAAATACTCTTCATAGATAGAAAGGTCTCAAGGCCCTCTACAAAAATTGTGAATTATATGACCCTGGGGTCTCCAGTTTCCCCCTGGGGAGGGGGTTAAGTTTACTATAGTTTATATAGTGAAAACACATTTTGGAGCATTATTTGGTCATTTATAATTGGAAATTAGACAAATGTTGTTAAAATTATCCCTATGCGATGGCCATTGAATCCTATTAACAAATTTTCCATGACTGACCCTTAGTGGCGGGGCCAC
This sequence comes from Argopecten irradians, assembly GCF_041381155.1. Taxonomy (NCBI): domain Eukaryota; kingdom Metazoa; phylum Mollusca; class Bivalvia; order Pectinida; family Pectinidae; genus Argopecten; species Argopecten irradians. Next base: position 12,590 of record NW_027188065.1, read on the forward strand.
AAGGGGTTAAATAGGCTAAAACTTCAAAAATCTTCTTCTGAAATTCTGGAACTGGTAGAATCAAATACTCTTCATAGATGGAAAGGTCTTAAGGTCCTTTACAAAAATTGTGAATTATATGACCCGTGGGTCTCATGTTTCCCCCTGGGGAGGTGTTGAAGTTTACTATAGTTTATATAGGAAAAACACATTATGAATGTTATTTGCTTATTTTTCATGGGAAATTAGTCAAACTGGGTTAGAATTATTAGCCTGAGATGGCATTTTATCGTCATATCTATATTGGTCCTGACCGACCCCCAGGGGCCAAAGGGGTCAAATAGGCTATAACTTCAAAAATCTTCCTCTGAATTCACAGATTTGATGGAACCAAATACTCTTCATAGCTTGAAATGTCTTAAGGCCCTTTACAAAACGTATGAATTTCATGGCCCTGGGATCTCAGATTTTCCCTTGGGGAGGGAGTCAAATTTACTGTAGTTTATATAACAAAAACACATTTATGAACATTATTTGCTTAGTTTTAATAGGAAATGAGTCAAACTGGGTTAGAATTATTAGCCTGAAATAGCATTTTAACACCATATCCATATTGGTCCTGGCTGACCCCCAGGGAACAGAGGGGCGGGGCCAAAATGGCTAAAATTTCAAAAATGTTCTTCTGAATTCACAGGTTTGATGGAACCAAATAATCTTCATAGATTAAAAAGTGAAATTTATAAAATCACTGACACTGACTGACTTCTAGTTTGGTTTTCATGTTGAACGTTGGCAAAGCAAATTGAAATTTTAAGTATAAAGTTCGGTAACATAATACGTACATTATCAAAATTAAAAACAAAAAAAGAAAATTCTAATACGAAGGTTCAACTTTAAAATTTATTCTAATTTGTAAATACTTTTTACAGATTTGAACCAACTTTGCAATGCTCTTTCTGTATCAGCATTCAGGTGATCGTCAAGGCCTCTTGAGCTTCTTGTTTCCATTTTAATAACACGACTTGTGTTATAATAAAGAAATAACTCCTATATTTATTTTTTTCTTTTCAATTTAATTTTATTAAAGACAAATGAATATCAATGTTCCAGAACACCTTTGTATGATGTTTTTGAAGATGTTACATGCCTCAATTCAAATTTAATAATGTACTGAAAGACATTTTACGTATAAAGTGTTTGAAATGAAAATTACCAACCTAATAGTTTTATTTACCAATAGGTATGTGACCACTATATTATGAACAATTACTTCTAGAGCTACCATGATAAGGTATATATAGTGTAGCGTAAATGTATCATTTAGGCTTTTTCCAATTGCCAAAGCGACATTTAAATTATTTAATTTCTCTGCAATGCTTTCTCCTCATTGTATATTAATATGAGACTTTCTGGAGTTATCTCCCCATTTTACAGTAACAGATTTATTTACAGGCTATCCTCCTTAAGTGCACTGCTAATGAATGTACTAGATATCTAATTAGAGAACACTTTAGGCACTGCTGCATGTCATGAAATGTTTTAGGGAATAACAATTATAAGGCAACATTTGAGGACATGATAACATTGGTTGAAAGTCCTTCTTTGAAAAAGCTCCACCTGAAAGAACTTACTTGCATCTTCTGACTTCCCTACTTAAAAGTATAAATTTAGTCACGGAAATAGAAATAGTTGATAAAAACAAATCCTTAAAAATTGTATATTTTCTAATTGACTGCGCATTACTTTGTTCACTGAAACTTTTTTTTTTTTCAGGATCCCAAATCTTCGTGAGGAATTGGTCGCTCTTAAATCAAAGTTGCATGTAGCAGATGATGGCAACAAAATTACCAAATTCAACATTAACAGACATGACGTAATGGATGGAGCCAGGAGGGCCATAAACAGAAAATCTTTCTGTCCATGGAGAAAGATGTCAGTGAAGTTCACAGACGACATAGAAAGTCCTGAGGGGGCAGTCGATGAAGGAGGTCCAAAACGTGAACTTTTGAGATTACTGCTGAAAAATATTCAGTTTTCAAATATATTTGAAGGTCAAGAAACACATAGACTTTTAAGTCTTAATCCAAACGGTATGAAACATAATGATAACTTGCAGTAGTATGACCCAAGTGGTCGATCTTGAAGTATAACCTAGTGGTGTACAAGAAAGACAATGTCTTTTGTAATTGTCCTGTCAATCTGTCCGTCTATCTGTATGTTCACAATTGGTTTCCGCCAATTGTGTCACAAACTGTTTTAAAAGCCGAATTTAAAAAAAAAAGTACATTGCTGATGGTATTTATTTTAAAGCTAGTGCATTATCCATTTAAATTTGTTCTCCAAAATCTAGGATGGCCGTCAGAGTCACACTTTCAGTTCACCGTCCACAGGGCCCATTCTGAAGGACATTATTTTTAGTTACAAGCAATTATGTATAGTCTTGTTATCAAATTTAGTAGTATATAGTTGTTCTCTATGGGACTTAGTTATGTATGATCCTACTGGAGATCTCTTGTTCTACTTTTAGCACTAAGCTCGGGAGCATATAAAGATGCTGGAACAATTATAGCCATGTCGATAGTTCACGGAGGACCAGCTCCAAAATTCTTCAACCAGTTGCTGTTTGACATGATGGTTGGACGAAAAGTGCATCCCACGCTGGAGGATGTTCAAGACATAGATATGAAGGGAAACATAAAAAAGGTGATTTTGAAAATATGAATACATTATGTAGCGAAGCTTTAAATATATTTAACCTAGGCATTCTGTCCGTCCGTCCTTCTGTCTGTTAACAATTCTTGTTATTGCTATTTCTCAGAAAGTGCTGAAGGGATCTTTCTCAAATTTCATATGTAGGTTTCCCTGGGGCCCTAGTTGTGCATATTGCATTTTGGGACCAATCAGTTAACAAGATAGCCGCCAGGCAGCCATCTTGGATTTTGATATTAAACGTTTGTTATCGCTATTTTTTAGAAAGTGCTGAAGGGATCATTCTCAAATTTAATATGTAGGTTCCCCTAGGACCCTTGTTATGCATATTGCATTTTGGGACCAATCGGTGTACAAGATGGCCACCAGGCAGCCATCTTGGATTTTGATAGTTAAAAGTTTGTTTTCACATTTATATATCTTAGAAAGTACTGAAAAGATCGTTCTCAAATTTCATATGTAGTAATATGTTGTACCCAGTAGTAAAAGTTTGAAAAGCAGAGAAAAGATCCCTCTTTCCATTGTCAGAAGTAGATCATTCTTTGGTGGGCGCCAAGATCCCTCTGGGATCTCTTGTTGCTACTTGTCATTCAATGCTATTTTCCATCTAATCAGCTGAAGGATTGTACCAACCTGGAGGATATTGACTTGAATCTGTCCAGTGCTGGATTATCCACGATAATGAACATCAGTGGGTGTTGGCGGCCAGTGAGGAATTTAGAGGACAGGGACTTTCTTGTTCAGGACCTGCTACATTTTGTGGTTGTGGGGAGAGTCACAGAAGCCCTTTCACAGTATGTTGTCGTAAATCTAATATATTGTATGTATGTTGCAACCTTAAATTTACTATGGTTATCTACCTTGAGGGCCCTTGCTGACGAGTCATTATTCTAGTTATGCAGAATCAAGTGCCTTTTTAAGGCCCTGTTGTATAGAAAACTGGAAAATATTAATAATTCTCTCATATCCATGGGTGTAAGACTGATTTATCCATGGAAGATGGCCTTGAAAAATGGAGTTTAACCCTTGAAAATAGCATAATTCTGTAAGTTCCATCAATTTATTTAAAAACTTTTTTTACACTTTGATCAGCGTTACATTTTGGAAAATCTAAAGTTCTCAGATTTTGGTATTTGTCACTCAAGTTTAATAGCAGCACAAATGCTTGGATGACGTACAGGGATTTAGATAGTGAAGAATAAAGGTTGTACTATTAAGGCAAAAAATAAATAAAAACTTGATTCTCAGACCGTCCCTCATCTGTTTAGAGCCCTCTCATTTTTTATCCCCTCGCTACGGGGATATAGCAATGCAAATGAGGGCGTGTTCGTGTGTCCCAAAATGGTTGGTCAACGATAACTGTTGAACTGTTCCATGGATCTTCGTCAAACTTTAATATTAAGTATGGAGATCGTCCAAGGTCACTCTCAAGGTCAAACTTCAGACAAACATCTTTAAAATCATCTAATTAAAATTCATACTGTCTGTGTGGCCAATATAATATGCATGAGCAAGGCATCAGCTGCAGTCTCATTGGCCGGCTATAAAAAGTCTCTTCTCAGGACGACATTGTACATCTTTATATGGATATGCCGTTGCTATTCAAACATATACAACTATAGACGTCTAAAAATGGTCTTAGGGCACTCTGGTGTCCATGATTATATATATATAATCTGTGACTATAATTCTCAGATCCCTGTGGTCATAAACACTGAAGTATTTTCATAGGAAATTAGTTATATTTAATTAGAAAATGGGTTATAAATGTAAAATGGAGCAAGAATAATCGGTTAATCCTTATTTAGAGTAACATTTCAACAAATTACTTAGATTGACTTTGGCTTTGTGAAAAAATAAAAAGCATCGTCATCTGTTTTGTTGACAAATAGAATAATGTAAAAAAAGACTCCCTCCCTTATCTCTTTTGAGAAAACTGGGCCTGAGAACAAAGTAATTAATTTTTATGACCGAAAAGTTTATTTATATTTCTGATTATATTGAAACTTAATTTCAGGTTGACTTTGGGGTTAAAGACTCTTGGGCTCTATGACAGAATGAAGGAAAATCCAGCCGTTTTCGAGGAGGTGTTCCTCAATAACTCAAATGCTGAAATCGCAGCAGCTACGATGGAGGCCATCTTTGTTGACATCACCTTTTCTCTGGCCGGTAGTAACCGGAGAAAAACAGAGGAAAAGATAGTTGGGTTCTGGAGGGACTTCCTACTTGATATAGAAGGTAATCAGAGATTTGATTCTGGAATCCCGAGATTTCAAAAGCTATATTAAAGGTCAGTGTATCCCCTTGCAACAATTTTGCGTGGTGATATTACAACACAAATATTTCCATCTTTCTGTGTGTGGGAATTAACACTCCGTCACTGTTTTCTCTGTGCCATAAGTATCAATCTGCACTCATTTCAATTGAAAGATATTTTTTCCTTTATATTCCATTGAAATTACTATAAAAAAGATCAATTACTTGAATAAATAGTTACTTTTGGGAAACAACATTCAAATGTTATGAAGCTCGAGTTTGACAGGTTATTGTTTAATACATATATTTATTTATTTTTCTGTTGTGTAATATTAAGTTATTCCTTTTCAGAAAATAGTACTGAACTAGAACTAAATCTAAGTGAGGTGCTTGCTTTTGCTACTGGGGCAGATAGTGTTCCTTTGTTGGGGTTTGACCCATCGCCATCGATTACATTTACTGAATGTGGACGTTTTCCAAGGGCCAACACATGTGCAATGGAAATTGCTCTACCGTTAAATGTGACATCCTTTGAGGAATTCAAAGAATCAATGATCTTTGGAATAAAAAACTCACCAGGATTTGGAAAAGCATGAGAGTGGATTTATCCTTGGCCTTTTCATGTCACAACCAGTACCCCAATGCAAACAAGGAGTATTTAAACTTCAATGACTCTTTGCGGTGCCCTTGTTTGATATGTTGACTAAGCACGTGAACAACCATTTGTGATGATAAAAAGTAAAATATTTCTGTGAACTATATAGATAATTATTTTCCAAATTATTATTGCTGATAGCAATTGTTTTTTTGTGTTCACTTGGACTTTATTCTTTGAAAAACACTAGTCTTTTTTTATACTCCCACTATTTAGCAGAATTCCACTGTTTATATTTGCCAAGGCCGATATGTTTTGAATTATGCATGATGATAGCCTACAGTATGTAGATGTGCAATAGGGGTACCGGTTTTAATGTTTTTTTGTTAGAACATTACATATGTCTTTGTAGCTATGACATTGTCAATATGCAGAAACACAGAATCATATTACTAAAAAAGCAATTAGTATACCAATTGATTAGGTTAGGTAAAATTTAACTGTATTACCAAATCGTTCAAATATGTTTTAAATCAATACAGGTTCTTGCTTATACCGTGCATCCAATCGTGTACGGTACTTTCCAGGGACATAATTGTTTTTCGTACTTTTCAAACAGGAGGGAGGCTTGTGTTACGGGCAGCCATCTATTAATCGTTTTAGAATGTTTATTATACATTTTATGTTTTGATGATGTCACTAGTTTTTAAGTTTGGAATACATGATGTAAATAAATGACTCAAAAATTCATACTTTTGTTTTTTTATGTACCTACTTTTTTATGATATAACACGTTCACTAGAATCAACATAAGATTCAGGTAACATGGCAGGGGAAAAAAGGGTCCGTCGGCAAAACTTTAAAATAAGTTTTCTTATTTTTGAAATATTTGCTATTTAAATACCTGGGTAATATGTAGAAAGCCTTGATTTCTGTATGAACCCTGTATTTACAACACAGAAAAAATTTCTTTCAAATTCTGCAATTAAAATGTTAATAGGGTCAACAGGAAAATCTAGGTTACCTAAAACGAAGCTAATTTTGTTTGGCCTAAACCAAGTAGCCACCTAGCACTGCTGAGATTTGGATCCAATAGAAATGTATCATTTTTTGATGGCAGTACGTATTAGATTTTAAACCAAACTTCACATGCCTGTTTGTTCATTGTTAATGTCTTTGAGACTGGACGTTATCGGCCGAAGGTCAATCATTTCAAGATTGTCCTGTGGGTTGATGGACCATGGTCCGAGGATGATGCCTATTGAAGGTCAAGGTCACAAGGTGAATCTTAAGCTTAAAAATTCAGCTTTTGACCTTGACCTTCAATAGGCATCATCCTCGGACCATGGTCCATCAACCCACCAGGTACTTGGATCCATTTGACGGTTCTGCTTTATGGCATTTGGCATTGACCTTCGATTTATTTCCCCCATTTGAATGATCGGTATTAATAATATTAAAAGTGCCTTTTTTCTTTCAGTATTTTTGTTCACATGTGTTCTTGGTAGGTTCAAACATTGCCTCGTGATGTTATTTTTTAAAACAAATTTGATTTCCTCTTGTCCGAAAACCATACATGAACGTTTATATATAGACCCAGACTGCATTTTATACACCTCACTAAACACGATATATGTCAATTGGATGGATGTGCACCCTAAAAAGTCCTTGGTATTTTTACTGTCTGTATAAATGTATATGTATTTCGGACAATTCCAGATAGATATGAAACAATTTTATTGACAGGCAAACTCTGGAAGTTCCATGAACACATTCACACAGATTCTTATTGCACAATGAACAACATTTCTTTGGTAAATACTTCAACATTTTTATTAGAATCAAGATCTTTATATAATTAAAAGCATGTTCAGCTTTATGCAGCTAAAAGTGGTATGTGGATAGGCTAGATTGGGATACATTCCCTTAAAAGTTGTTTGCACAGATAAGGACTAGACATTTATTTCAGACAATTCCAGATGGATATGAAACATACCATTGGCAGGCATAGTTTAAACTTTACTAAAGCTACCAAGAACACATTTCTACAAAGTTGTTATGGCAAAATCTCTTTCAACCAATTTGCAATCAAAACTTTGTAGAAATGTGATCTTGGTAAGAGAATTTGATAAACCTGATGTACACATGTACGTCATAAGAGACGACTAAGCTAAAAAAAAAAAAAAATGTACCGGTATGTTTCAGGTAACCCTTCCTACCCTAATTTTTCTGTGCCTACCTATCTTTTCTATTGGCATTTGCAAAACTGAATTCTTCAAAATTAGTCTCAATATTACATGTAATCCATACTGGACACCATATTCAAACGAATAATATTGAACATATTGGATAAATTCCTTCTAATTATGAAGTCAGAAGGTAATAATGGATGGAAAATTGGAAAACAAAATTTAAAAAAAAAAGTCCCTACCTACCTACCCTATCCTTTCCCCGACATGTGACCTGAAACATACATATTTTTTTGCCTAACTACTGATCTTTAATCTTTTTAGAGGACCATGGTACATCATTTTACCAGATATGAGGAAGATTCTGTGGACGGTTTTGTTGTTATTGTGTATACACAATTTTGTTACATTTTACGTATGTACACCATTTTGTGACGGATGGACACAAACATTACAGCTACTTTGACCTTGACCTTTTCAGCTATGAACTTGACCTTCACGAGGCGTCATCCACAGACCAAGCTGCATTAGCCAACCAAGTATGAAGATCAATATTGGATGGTTCTTCTTTTATCGTGAAGAATCTTGGTAACATTTCAGCTTCTGTGACCTCGACCTGCGTCTCAAGTCTAATGAAATATACATCATGTATTCTTCACACAGTTAAGAGAAAGTCCTGAACAATATTCCTTGCTAACAAATAAATATTAATTCCAAAATCTTCACAGTTTGACAAGGGGTCATCACAGTGTTCCCTTAACATTGCAATAAGATGCTCCTTCTGCTCATCGGACTGAACCTGCAGGTCAATTTCAGGGATGTTAATCTCATTTGCATCATCTCCAGCAACATAAATTTCATCTGGATCTATTCCAAATGTCTGAATACTTTGAGAATTCAACACATCACTTACAGCTAAGCTGTTTTGTCTCTCGATGTCAATCATTCCATTCACCCATATTCTTTTAGGAGTCCATCCTCGTTCTGTTCTTAGTCCGTGGTGGTTATATGCTTCTGTAAATTCACATAGTCCAGCATTGATGCGCGGTAAATAAACAAATTGGAGGCAAAACAAATCTACCTCGTTGTTTACATCTAAAACAGAAATGCTCTCCATGTAATAGAAAAGGCTATAATAGGTTTGTACAATTCCATAATATACATCCCTCCATAACCTCTCTATTCTACTGTTGTGTACTGACCTGCCACCAATAAAACTACCCCTGTTGTTTCCTCTACTATTTTCCATGAACTGCTTAACAAGCACATTTTCGCTTCCATGATCTCCTCGAACCCTTGATGGGAGTCCATACTTGTCAGTAGCTTCTATAAACAAATTAAGCACATTATCCGCCCATTATTTCCTGAACAGCACAAGAAAACTATTAATCTACTGAATCCATCGATTCCTCCATGGGTAACCATTCGCCAACGGATCAAGGCATGGTGGCCATCTATGTGCCAGAGGCTGTTTGGACCTGGTACACTATACTTCCTTCTCCGAGCCATCAATCCCCACCTCAGAACAGAGCTGGCAGGGTCCATCTCGCGCAGTATTTTCTGAACAAGCCTTTTCGGAACTGAAATTCCTTTTGCACGTAAATGTCCCTGCATCATTGATAAACCGCAATGTGGGTGATTTTGATAAATACTACACATTTCATTTGACAGGTCTTCATCACTAATATCTGTAAATCTTAACAAACCAATGTTCATTTCTTTTAGTTTCCTCCAAAGTGTTGTTCTGTCTATCATAAAGCATCTTGCTATATCTTTTTTTTTGAATCCAATTGAAAATAAAAAATGAATCTTTTCCATGTCAATTATAACAGATGGTCGACCGATTCCAGTGTTGGAAAGTTGTACACATGTAGCAATGGCTGTAGGTTCACTGGGTGTACCATGAACTACTCTTGAAGTATTCCATACCTGGGAAATTGTTTTGAATGAAGAAATTAGTATTTTAATGTTTTCCGATAATTCTTGATTAGCGTTTCTTTCCCTCAAATGAAAATTGATGTATTCCAAGGACTGCAGAGCTGAATCCAGGTGTTCTTGACAATACTCCACATCACCTGGAGTAGGATTGTCTTTTTTGTCCTCACAATAATTCAAAAGATCAGACAAAGACGAAAAAAAATTCTCAAAATCAGATTGTTGTAGATTTTGATCTGAAGCCATGACATATTGAAACTATACTCCTTTCTAGTAAATTGGTATTGGAGTTTCCCAAGTGATGTTACCAAGGGCGATAAATTGAGAGAGATACAGACTCAGAGTATGATGTAAACATGCCATCCGTGAGACAACGGGGTGCGCCATCGCCCGGTAACAAGGCAGTGTAATAACCACAGGCAACTGAAAAACAAAATAAAAAAATTAAGGCAGTGCAACGGTTGTAATCATGGGCAACTGAAAAAAAATCAAAACGAGATCCATACAGATCTACATGCCCACTATCAATCCTTACAGTATTCACAAGTTGAAATCAAACTTCCAAGATGACCATAGGCAGCTGTATTGAATATCTAATTTAACCTAAAATGTTTCATCTGCGACAGCGTACTGTTGGTATGATTATAAATTTTAAATAAATTAAAAGCTAATTATTGATTATAAGAGTGGAGATAATTAACTCATATTTGATCATGTGTTCTGAACTGAACATATTACAAGTGAATCTAGTCTAAATTACATTTCAAGACACTTATATTGTTATAATGTACAACAAAATAATAAGCATTGTATTAAATTATAAATTAAATGCAGCATAATGAATTGGGCCAAAATTAAAATATTGTTTGTGTGTGATTTACGAACAACCCACTCAAAAGCTCCTACTCAAAGAATTTTTTGGCTCCTCTCAAATTACAATTTTTATTTTATTCAATTTTTCAAAAACCTTTGGGTTACCAATTACAATTGTAAATGATAATAATAGTTCTTGTGAAAATAAAGTAAGTTCACTTATGTTTTATAATTAAGGACTCTTCAACGAGGATAGAAGCCAAAAAGTGTAGCTCAGAAGCGCTGTTGTGCAAACGATTACATAATTGATAATTTGTACATTGTAAGTTGGTCTCAACCAATGATCCATGATTTTCCAACTGATTCCGAATACTAAGCCAGAGGTTACATACAATTTGGAGTGTGATGTTTGCGTCCCTTGGAGTAAGCCATAAAACAGAGGTCTACCAAGCTTGATGATTAAAGGTACAGTAGTGGAGGTCTTGAAAATCAGTAAAAATCACAAACAGGGAAACTTTGTGCTGAGATCTAATGAACACGATGGGTAATATTAACATGTCATAGGCGGTAAGTCCTATATCAAAATGATCTTGATGAACTGCAGTTTCATTCTACCAGCATTGTTCTTTACGAAAATGTTTCGGATCGGAGTTATTATATGATAAACACTAATTATACTATACAGTTCAGTGTAAGCTAACTTTTACACCTAGTGCACTAGTAGTAGTGCAGTCAGGGCAAGAAATATCCCATGTCCGATGGCCAGAGACCAGTAAAATATGCTCCTGGGCAAGTGAAAATTGGTGTAAACTTGCCCGGTTTTAATGTTATTTTCCCTGTTTTGGGTAAAATTAGACTGAAATCTTAAATTCGGGCAAGTGGTTTTCAAAATAAGTTTCTTGCACTACTTTTGAACTAGGATTTTAAGGAGTGCACTACATTTAAATTACAGGTAAACTAGTAGTGCACTACATCCAGATAGGTGATTGACATCCAGATAGGTGATTGACACCAAAATCTCCAAACAGGTATTGGGCAGTACCAATTGCCTGTGGATTCTCACCTGTGGATGTCTGGTAGCTACACTTGTATATGTAGTAATCTATAACTACTATTGCCCAAGACAAAACCAGCATCTTTTTTTTTTGACAAAACCTATTAAAACTTTTAAATATTTTATGATTACCTACAAAACAAATACTAACTTAACATTTTACCACACTTAGATGACATTTTATTTAAGTATGGATTTGGGTCATTTCTCCTCTGACAAGCCTATTTCCTGTGGTTGACCTATTTTGAATCGAAAAAAAAATCAACATAATTCTCATTTTCAGAACAAAGTGCATTAAAATTTACTTTCTTTGCTCCATAAAGTCAGTTTTAAGCCTCAAACATAACCTTTCCTGTAAAGATATCTCTAACAAGATAATGTAAGAGAAGACAGCAATTTGGAACTTTTTTGAGACTGACTCATACATATGTATATATTCAAGCTACATTGTAGGTTATAATCACATCCTTTTCTACTATTCTATTATAAATGGCCCTTTCCAGAGAGTGTTACTATAGGGGAGACAGGGTATATCAATATGTAACGACTTGTTTCGCTACGACCGTAGTCTTTAGTGTAGAGTAAGAATGATACAATTAATTTGTTTTGCTCTGGGTTCGACTGCCGCGTTAGCTTGCAGATTCCTATGTCTCGCTACAATATTCAATGGTACTAGTGAGTATGGACAATGGACGACATCAAATTCATTTAACAGTTTATTAATATTTAACATGTGTAAAGGTGACAACAAGAAAATACCCGCGTGGCTCAGTGGGAAGTACTGTGAAATGGACAATTTTGCTGCTAATATTCTAACGTTTTCGCTATCAGAATTAACTCCTACCCATCAATGAAAGACCGAGCACGTGGCGCTACACACCGGGCCGATTATCGATAGTTTAACCTCCAATTTCACAAACACCGTTCTCCAGCGAAGATTCTCAAAATATCTCCTTAACGGTTAACCCCGAAACACAACACAGGAGGCTCCCACTCTTTTCCAGCCTACCAACGGCTCTCAACACAAGAGTGAAGACTTTTACTTACTATCGAAACCCGTCTAAAAGCGAGACATGCCAAGTCCGACATTGCACAATTTCACAAGTATTTCAACCTCAAAAATATAGCAAAAATATCGACTGACAGCGAAAAATACACACACAGTAATGTTGATGCATTTCCATACTATACGATAACAGCAAATTAGGGAAAGGATGGGCGACAAATATATAAAAATTACATAGGACTCAAAAACACAACCCTCACCTCTCAAGGCCCGGTAGAAAACTGAAAGCCTCGGCGCAGTCCCGAGATCTCGTGCACAGCAAATTCCCGCCAAAGTCCCGGTTAATATAATTTCCGGAAAATATAGCAACGAAGCGCACCGCAGCTTCGTTACATACCCCCCAACCACCTAGACAGGCTGCGACCCGTAGCCGTAAAACTGATCCAAGGGAGATAATTTGGAAAAAAAAAATAACCCAAAAAGTTCCTAACAAAAGTTGAAACATTTAAAGCCAAAAGTAAGATGCACAAATTTCGAATTTGGAAGTATCCAGTTCACGAACTCGAACTAGAATAAAAATAGAATGAAAAAAAAAAAACTAAATTTTAAAGAACCTATCTATCCTGTTCACAAACTCGAACTCGAACTAGAATAAAAATAGAATGGAAAAAACCAAACTAAATTTTAAAGAACCTATCTATCCAGTTCACGAACTTGAACAAGAATAAAAAAAATAGGATGGAAAAAACCAAACTAAATTTTAAAGAACCTATCAAGGGAGGTAATTTAAGGAAAGAAAAACCTTAAGTTCACAAAATCAAACATCTCTTAATAAAGGGAGGTAATCCAAGAAAAAAAAAAATCCAAAATTTTGCACAAAGACAAACATGCCTTAATAAGGAAACGTCAACTAAGGAAAAAGAAAAAGAAACAAGAGGCCCATGGGCCTTAACGGTCACCTGATTTCAGATACAGAATGAAACAAAGACATGCATATAAACACTATATATTGGCCCATCAGGCCCTTGAAGTCAGTCAGTGATTTTATAAATTTGACTTTTTAATCTATGAAGATTATGTGAATTCAGAAGAAAGATTTTTGAAATGTTATCAATTTTTGACCCCTTTTGGCCCCGCCCCTCTGGTCCCTGGGGGTCGGCCAAGACCAATATGGATATGATGTTAAAATGCTATCTCAGGCTAATAATTCTAACCCAGATTGACTAATTTCCTATGAAAAATAGGCAAATAATGTTCATAAAAGTGTTTTTCCTTTATAAACTATAGTAAATTTGACCCCCTCCCCAGGGGAAAATCTGAGACCCCAGGGTCATATAATTCACAATTTTTGTAAAGGACTTTAAGACCTTTCCATCTATGCAGAGTATTTGATTCAACCAGTTCCAGTATTTCAGAAGAAGATTTTTAAAGTTTTAGCCTATTTGACCCGTTTTAATTGGCCCCATCCCTAAGGCCCCTGGGGATCAGTCATGGAAAATTTGTTGATAAGATACAATGGCCATCACATAGGGATAATTCTGACAACAATTGACTAATTTCCTATTTTAATGACTAAATAATGTTCATAAATGTGTTTTTCCTATATAAACTAAAGTAAACTTAACCCCCTCCCCAGGGGGAAACATGAGACCCAAGGGTCATATAATTCACAATTTTCATAAAACACCTTAAGACCTGTCCATCTATGAAGAGTATTAGATTCTACCATTTCCAGTATTTAAGAAGAAGATTTTTAAAGTTTGAGCCTATTTGCCCCTTTTGGCCCCACCCCTCTGCCCCGAGGGGGTTGACCAGGACCAATATAGATATATGATAATAAAATGTTATCTCAGGCTAATAATTCTAAACAAGTTTCACACATTTTCTAAGAAAATTGAGCAAAATATGCTCATAAATGTGTTTTCCCTATATAAACTATAGTAAACTTGACCCCCTCCCCAGGGGGAAACGTGAGACCCCAGGGGCATATAATTCACAATTTTCATAAAACACCTTAAGACCTGTCCATCTATGAAGAGTATGTGATTCTACCATTTCCAGTATTTAAGAAGAAGATTTTTAAAGTTTGAGCCTATTTGACCCCTTTTGACCCCGCCCCTAAGGCCCCTGGGGGTCAGTCATGGAAAACTGGTTAATAGGATTCAATAGCCATCTCATACTGATAATTCTGACAATATTTGACTCATTTCCTATTACAAATGATCAAATAATACTCAAAAATGTGTTTTCCCTATATAAACTATAGTAAACTTAACCCCCTCCCCAGGGGGAAACCTGAGACCCCAGGGTCATATAATTCACAATTTTTGTAAAGGACCTTAGGACCTTTCTATCTATGAAGAGTATTTAATTCCATCACATCTGTGAGTGGAGAAGAAGATTTTTGAAATTTTAGTCAATTTTACCCCTTTTGGCCCCTCCCATAGCTCCCTGGGGGGTGAGGATCATATAATTCACAATTTTGATTGGCCTTATGCCTTAGAAGGTTTGTGCAAAATTTCATTGAAATTGCTTCCGCAGTTTTGGAGAAGAAGTTGAAAATGTAAATTGTTTACGGACACGACGCACGACGCACGACGGACGACGACGGACAAAAGGCGATTAGAATAGGTCACTTGAGACTTCGTCTCAGGTGACCTAAAAAAACTACCTATATTGTCCCCCCAAACACCTAGACAGGATGCGACCCGCAGCCACTAACAACTTACTGCACGAAAAAAAATAATGTGAGAACTGCATCAACATACCGCGGCCATTCTAAACAGGAGATAGAACATGTCATTAATGATTATCCTTCAATTGTTCCTCACTGGCCAAAATCTCCATCATAACATGTACAACAACAAAAAAACAAAACGAAACAATCGTACAACAAGGTACCAAAAAACAAAGGAGGTGGACTCTCTATATAACAATTATCCTGAAGTGGAATTGGGATTTAAAAAGATAACAATCATCCCAATGCCAGTACACAATATTAATTATATCACATCATAAGTATAGAACATGTACAAGTATCACCGATTAATTATCCCTAAGATGTTCAACATTGATATTCTTGCTAAATAACCACAATGCTAGTTCATCAAACGTTAAAACAATGAAAGCATTATATTTCATCAAGCAATCCTGTACAAATCTACGTATTTTCATTTTCAACCAATTACACAAGTATTTCCTTATCTTTTATTTATCTTTATGGTTTTTTTTCCACAGATATTTAATTATTACATCTTTATTTCGTAACACCACTGGTACGTACCCGAAAACCTCCACTTTAAACAACCCTGTTGTATTAAATGTAGCATTGTCAGAGACAAGCTATGAAACCCCCAGACAGCTCAGAGAGTCACATGAGTTATGTGCCCTTGGTATATGTAGTAGCTGGTGGCTAGCAAAATTCAATACTCAGCTCACCTGTAATATCACTTATTTTCTCTAGGACTACATCAATCACTTCTGTTTAGTAGCGATTATATATATATAGCTTAGGGCATGGTTGTTTTTCATTCCTTTTCTTTTGTATTTCTTTCTCTTTGTATACCTGTTTTACAGCCCTAGCAATCAACTGCAGATGCCTCGTATATATACATTGTACTACCACCTGAGGTATGTACAATGCCAAGTGACCTCAGAGCAGACTGGAGAATTTCAGCGCAGAAATGGGTGCTAAAAGAATTGTAACAGGCACCCTTGCTTACTTTTGCAATAAATGTATATTAGAAGATGTTGTCGAGTATTACAATGGTGAGACCATAATAATTGTTATTATGAAATGGACATCAATCAGCAATTGATTTTACCCCTAACATATATATTTGCACGCGTTACACCTTCCACTGTGCAAAGTTAGACACCACCAAACATAACTTAGAGAGTTGAATAATTTTCCAAGGCAGAAAAAGTTTAAGCTCCATGTCCCGGAACTCCGTACACGAAAACTTTAAGATTATAGATAAACGTAATAATCCCTTGCTGTCATTAACCTTGTGGGTTTCACAAGATTCCAGCATTTATATAAAAAAAAACCAGAACAATGTCCCAAGAGTCTTTTAACCAAGTTAAATTTCCTTAATACTTTAAGACTATTCCAAAATCAGAAAAGTACCCTTAGATAATTTTTCTTTCTGCCTTGGACACCACCTCCTTTTTACACGACTTTAGAACAAAAGGAAAAAAAAATATGACATTATGGGAAAAAAAATACACAAATACAAAAACATACTATTAACAAAACAAAGTTTTCCACCGGGCCCTAAACGATCCTACAAGACTGGGGAAGCCACTCTTATGATTTTACTTAACCCAACTCGAATGAAAATTTGGGGTCGACCAGAGACTTTTCCCGTTACTTATATAGCTCCCTCCCAAACTAATTAAGTCTGACCACGCGAGTACAAGACCCCGGTGTTGGTCGTATCAACTCTAACCACCAGAACCATAGTCCCCACAGTGGCCAGAATGCCTAACAGCCAATAATACCCTCCCCAACAATTTTGAATAGGCGAAGTCCTTGTTAGGGTTACCTCGAGGTGTTGGTCATGTTAACTCTTACCCCCCGCTGAGACACCCCCAACCACCTGGACCTTCTCCCTAACTAACTACAATTATACCTACAGTCTTATCTACATGCCCCTGGTCGCCCCCACCAATTACACCTAACATTATACCCCCCCCCCCCCCCCGGTTCACCTACATTACAACCCCCATTATATAGACAATATTATAAACAGCCCCCCAACCCCCAATTATACCTAACACTACATGACTATAGCTATATTTAGCCTACCAATAACGAAATGAAAAAAATATATGAACATTTCAGGAATACTTATCAATACATTGAAATTTGAATGTTCACTATGCACATTATCCAATAGTTCTGATGCCCCCTGGGGGAAGGGATATTCAGGGGTCGACACGGTGTCCTCCAGACCCCTGTGCTGCGCGGTTCGGGGTAATTACCCTGCCCGATCGGGCCCAAACTATAATGTTCTCCTTGTGTACCACTGAAATTCCCTGGAATCAAGTACTGGGGGTTATTGTTACCATGGCCAACAGCAACACCCCAATGTCCCGACACTTATCACATCAAAGTTCCTCCGGGCACTTTATATCACACTTTGTACTTCCGAAATAACAATAAGGACGTCTAGGTCCAGGCAGGGCCGTGCACATTTCCCCAAACCGCTTTTACGTTGTGGCACCAGCAATGACACAGGGGCCTGGGTCCTCTTCCTTAGTTCCTCCCCCCAGGTCAGGGGCACCAGTATACAGTAGACATGAAACAAATAATAATTGAACAACAAATGTTAGTCCTATCATATTGTAATGTCAATGCTATTAAATAACAACAACCCCTCAAACATCCAAATTACAAGTTTGTATTTTCAGTACTGGCCTTATCAGTTTCGGAATTTAACTCACTCTAACCCCATATCAGTTACTATAATAAATCCTATTTAGTCCCTTTTACCTATGAGCGGCCTCCCCAGTAATAATGTCGCCCATCCTTCCCCCGTACCCTGTTACAAGACACCTCCCATGAGCATTCGCAATGAAAGTTTTACACAGGATTGTAAAGCCTATATTTCATTTCCAAAATCCGCACTGTCCACATTCCCACCAGTACTAATGTGAAACGCCTACACAAGTTCCGTTAATCAAGCTAACCAGACTAGGTCCAGAATATAAAAGAGAAACACAATGCAAGCTATAAATAGCTCACACCTGAGAAGCGTAACCACTCAACCGAAACGTAAACAGTTCACCTGTATAAATTTCACAAACACAGGGACTCGTCACAACGCGTAGTAAATAAACGAGCAAGTAAGTCAACAATCAAAAATTCAAATTAATTAATTAGGGCCCCACGTTGGGCGCCAAATTGTAACGACTTGTTTCGCTACGACCGTAGTCTTTAGCGTAGAGTAAGAATGATACAATTAATTTGTTTTGCTCTGGGTTCGACTGCCGCGTTAGCTTGCAGATTCCTATGTCTCGCTACAATATTCAATGGTACTAGTGAGTATGGACAATGGACGACATCAAATTCATTTAACAGTTTATTAATATTTAACATGTGTAAAGGTGACAACAAGAAAATACCCGCGTGGCTCAGTGGGAAGTACTGTGAAATGGACAATTTTGCTGCTAATATTCTAACGTTTTCGCTATCAGAATTAACTCCTACCCATCAATGAAAGACCGAGCACGTGGCGCTACACACCGGGCCGATTATCGATAGTTTAACCTCCAATTTCACAAACACCGTTCTCCAGCGAAGATTCTCAAAATATCTCCTTAACGGTTAACCCCGAAACACAACACAGGAGGCTCCCACTCTTTTCCAGCCTACCAACGGCTCTCAACACAAGAGTGAAGACTTTTACTTACTATCGAAACCCGTCTAAAAGCGAGACATGCCAAGTCCGACATTGCACAATTTCACAAGTATTTCAACCTCAAAAATATAGCAAAAATATCGACTGACAGCGAAAAATACACACACAGTAATGTTGATGCATTTCCATACTATACGATAACAGCAAATTAGGGAAAGGATGGGCGACAAATATATAAAAATTACATAGGACTCAAAAACACAACCCTCACCTCTCAAGGCCCGGTAGAAAACTGAAAGCCTCGGCGCAGTCCCGAGATCTCGTGCACAGCAAATTCCCGCCAAAGTCCCGGTTAATATAATTTCCGGAAAATATAGCAACGAAGCGCACCGCAGCTTTGTTATAAATACCCGTAGGTAAAATTTCAGGTATAGATATCTGCCTATTAGGGTTTTAGTGGTTACACCTGACTGGACGTATACGTAGTGCACTACTAGTTTACGGTGAAATTACCTGTAATTTACTGTACAGTATAGTGCAAAAAGCGGGGCTTCCTTCAGGCCATTACATTGTATAGGGTGGCGGTTTCAGGACAGATGTTACCACCCTTTCATTTCCAAAACCACTAGGCCTACCTACCACCCTTTAATTTCAGATTACCAATTTACCACGCTTTACGCCGGGTCAGAAACAAGCAGGCCCCTAGGCGCGTGGTTTAATTTCGAAATTAAATCATCATATTTACATGTAGGCTATTTTGAGCTGTAAACAAACATATGTATAAAATATATCCGGCTGAACGATGCCGATTTAGACTTTGTAGCTTCCACAATATACTCACCATTTACAAACAAGTTCTTATAATTTCACCGCCAGTGAAGAGAAGCGGCCATTAACACCTTAGCCAATCAGACGAGCCGTTACAAAAGCGACATTAGCATATATCCCATGATGCTAATTATTACACAAATAAAAAAAAATCACATAGGCCTACCATTTTTTTCACACACTAATATAAAACAAAATCACACACAAATATATATTTTATACACAAACCATTTTTCACACACAAATATTGAAAAATTACACAAAAATATTTTTTTACACACAAATATATTTTTCACACACACAAAGAAAATATTGAACATAAATTTTATTTTTACATATAATATATAAAAAAAATTACACAAACATTTATTGTTTTTACACACAAATTTAAAATATTGAACACATATAACGATATATTACAAACAATTTTTTTAATACACAAATGTTTTTACTTGTTGACATAAGTTGTGAACGACTCTGTTTTGTAAAATACTAATAAACTTTTGATATTTTGCTTTGGAAACGTGGAGGGGAAAGGGGTGTTTGAAATCATGCAGAATGTAGAATTTTTAGTAATTTGCTTCAGTATTTCTCGTATTATATTCGGTAAAAACCTGTTTTGCAAACATCAATCTAGAATTAACGATAAATACTGGCAAAAGATGCCAAAGGTTTAATGATTCCCAACTTCTATTGTCGGAAATTCAAAAGAGATCGCTTCCGTCTCTTGTCATCCATGAGTAAACTCGTCGAACAAAGACGAGCAGAGAAAGTGAAACGAGACCACCCGTAGGTTCATACATGAACTAGTCCTCGCCTATTTTCTGAATGTTCGGTTGACCTTGTGGCGGTTCAATGTGAGATAATAAATCTTTATAAATATCAGTAATGTATGGTTATTATCAATACAGTACGGGTTATCATGATATTGATACATTAAAACCCTAGATTTACTTGGGAATACACTTCCGGGATCAAAGATCAGGGGGATTTCCATCATCGTTCAATGGAATTTTGATGTTCACTTTGTGATTTTTGTCGTTATGTCTAAAGAAGTAAAACTATTTTAATTTATATTTCATAACAAGTCAATACAGATCACTTTTGAGGGATATTAGTGACATTGCAGGATTTTTCTATGATAACAAAATGATTTAGTCAGGAAGGGAGACAGAAAGTGAATCGAATGAAATATAAATACGCCTTCACAAAGGTTATGAACAATGCAGAGATTTCAATGAAAAGTTGCGGGAACAAAATCCAGGCGCACCTGTCTGTGATCTTGTGTTTACAATCAGACTTACACAACGAATTTATCTTATGTCCTTACCTGGTATGACAATTCTGATACCCTTTGTTTCCAATGCTTATCATTTTCACATGGCCATAAATCAACAATAAAAAGAGGTGATGTGTATGGTGCAGATTAAACAAGAGGCCCAGAGGGCCTGTATCACTCACATGGTTTGTAATGCCAAGTAATGTTCTAAATACAGGTTCATTGCTTCTTTTCTGAAGGAATTCGAATATTTACCTCAAATTCCCCTACTGGGCCCTACCCATCTTGCCCCCGTGGGGTCAGAGCCAACATTTATAGAAGTTCTGTTCCCCTTCCTCCATGGATGTTTGTGGCCAAATTTGGCCACAATCTATGCAGAACTCTAGGACAAGTAGCGATTTATAAGATTTACCTCTATTTCCCCTATTGGGCCCATCCCTCCTGCCCCCGGGGGGTCAGAGCCAACATTTATAGAAGTTCTGTTCCCCTTCCCCCATGGATATTTGTGGCCAAATTTGGCCACAATCTATGCAGAACTCTAGGACAAGTAGCGATTTATAAGATTTACCTCTATTTCCCCTATTAGGCTCCGCCCCTCCTGCCCCCGGGGGGTCAGAGCCAAACTTTATACAAGTTCTGTTCCCCTTCCCCCAAGGATGTTTGTGGCCAAATTTGGTTACAATCCATGCAGAACTCTAGGACAAGTAGCGATTTATAGGATTTACCTCTATTTCCCCTATTGGGCCGCGCCCCTCCTCCCCCGGGGGGTCAGAGCCAAACTTTATACAAGTTCTGTTCCCCTTCCCCCAAGGATATTTGTGGCCAAATTTGGTTACAATCCATGCAGAACTCTAGGACAAGTAGCGATTTATAGGATTTACCTCTATTTCCCCTATTGGGCCCCGCCCCTCCTCCCCCCGGGGGGTCAGAGCCAACTTTATACAAGTTCTGTTCCCCTTCCCCCAAGGATGTTTGTGGCCAAATTTGGTTACAATCCATGCAGAACTCTAGGACAAGTAGCGATTTATAGGATTTACCTCTATTTCCCCTATTTGGCCCCGCCCCTCCTCCCCCAGGGGGGTCAGAGCCAAACTTTATACAAGTTCTGTTCCCCTTCCCCCAAGGATATTTGTGGCCAAATTTGGCCACAATCTATGCAGAACTCTAGGACAAGTAGCGATTTATAGGATTTACCTCTATTTCCCCTATTAGGCCCCGCCCCTCCTGCCCCGGGGGGTCAGAGCCAAACTTTATACAAGTTCTGTTCCCCTTCCCCCAAGGATGTTTGTGGCCAAATTTGGTTACAATCCATGCAGAACTCTAGGACAAGTAGCGATTTATAGGATTTACCTCTATTTCCCCTATTGGGCCCCGCCCTCCTCCCCCAGGGGAGTCAGAGCCAAACTTTATACAAATTCGGGCCAGGTGAGCTAAAAAAGGATGCAGCAAACAGAATGAATGCAATCAAGAGGCATGGAAAATATTTCATTCAATATCTCACATGAAAATTTTCACGTGAATTTCACATGAAAATTTTCACATGAATTTGACTTGAAAGGGCCTTCACTTGAAATTCACGTGAAATTCACGTGAAGAAATATTGCCTGTGTAGGGATGAATTGTTTTTAGGTGTGGTCTTAATTAGGAAAATAAAATTCAAAGTTGTTCAACCCAACAGGAAAATGTTTTCTAGTAATGACGACACACTTACTTGCTTGTCAGCGTATATTAAACAATCACTTTCTTAAGAATAACATCATAATATTTTTTCCAGTTTTATCGTTATCCGTTGGACTTCAATTTTGTATTTTACGGCAATGTGTGAATTTGATGTTTCAAATACTCATTCTGTGGACATATACCAGCATGATTTGCTCATATCAGCAAGAAGGAAAACGTAAACAAACACATTTGCGCTTACGCAATTTTCCTAGCTCACCAATCGCAGGTCGTGTCGAACGTCAGTCACGTGATACCATTCGAAATCCGACAAAACCCTGAACATGGCGGTGATGGAAGGCGCTTTATTAAAAACCAGGAATATATTATCCCCAGATTTCGACCCTCTTATAGGCCCACATATGCTTTTGGGGAGCTAAATCATCAAGTTACATGTTAATGTTCAAATATCAAATATTTAAGTGACATATCGTTATAGTGAAATTAACATGCAATATCACTTTAATTGAATGAGTGATAGAAATCTAATTGAGTACTTGATTTTCTTGAATAACATTATTAAAGTTTGAGGATCCGCTCTGGTGAGGTTTCAGTATCGTTGAAGTCTTGTTTGATCATTAATCAAAGGGTTTTGTGATTTTTAAAAACTAATTGTCTCAATTTGTAACAAGTTGCAAGATAGAAAATATATCAAGAAAGGTCGGGGATTTGGATGTTCCCTAGATTCACAATCTGCTAAAAAAATCACACGAAGGCTCTATGCCAAGGTTATACCAGGAGAGTAAAAAAAGTCAGGATAGTCGGACAAAGGAATGACAAAGTCGGTAAAAATAGTGGCAATATATTCAGCATAATTTCTTATGAAATAGAAAAATCCATTTTCCCTTCAAAATCGCCCTGTATGCAAAGAAATTTATTTGTATATATATATTTAAGAGCAGTGATGTTTATTGCCTTTAATGATGATTGAACATTACTGACAAACAAATAGGAATATTTACTGATAAGTAGATACTTGCAGGCGATGTATGGACTTTGTAAATAATTTTTAGTCTAGATAACCTTACAATGTATGTGAGAAATTATTATTTAGATTGTCCTCAATCATGTCTTTTATTCGAGGGCTACTGTATGGCTTGTAGCTGGTCATGACGGAATTGACTGTATGATTCGTAGTGATTATACTGTCGATTGCTAGCGATTTGCTATATGTGTTTTTTCGCACTTTTTTATCGTATTAGATAGATATACCAGTGCGGAGTACATTTAATTAATGACACTATACAATTTAAATTCAATTTAATTCTAAATCTTTAAACACACGTATAACAAATACGAAATAACGACAAATGTATACACGGGAACATGTCTCTAAGTTCTACATAATGTGTATATAGCTATAATTTTATCATTTCAATCCTAGTTTATATGTAATTCGAAGTTTCTACATGTACATGTACATGTTGATAACTTAGAACTTGGAATGAATTGCAATGTCAGGGTGGTGGGCATAGCATCTAAGTAAGTAAGATATATTTTATTATAATGTCACACATTTTAAACACAATACTAATTACATCACATGTGTACAAACAAAATAAATTAAAATGTCCAGCCTAAAAATACTTGCGAAATACTGATTTAAAAGGGTACATTACATAAGACAATATGCTATTACCATGAGCATCAGTATTATTGTAAAATGGACCCGTCAGTAGAGTCTGGTTATTTATGATTTATTTTGTTATAATGATATACCGTATTTCCCCCCCCCCCAAAAATATTTGCATATAACACACTTTACAAATACATGGGACATCTACATAAACTTGACATGACATATACATTACATTTCTATCAAAAGGAAAAAAAAAACCATAGGAAACATAAAATAGCATGCTGAGTAATAGATGAATTTGCAAATTACTATATTGGATAAATTAGTTTTGTCGGCTATGGAATCTTACAGGAAAAAAAATAATATTTGTATGTGTATTTTGATTGATTTATGAACAAACTATTAGTAATAATAATATTGGTAAGGGGAGGTAACCCAGATTCACTTTACTCAGCAGCTATAAAGACAGGAAAAAAAAACTGAACAAAAAAAAAACATCATTACCTAGACAATAATGAATAGGAGCTATAGGTATAAGTATATATGTAGACAGCATATTGATTTTCAAAGCTAGAGATATCTAATAAACTAAAAAAATAAAATATAGCAACCAATATGTAAATTCAATACTACGCACATGTAAATAGATAGCGAAATCATGAACTGAAGATGGTTTGCCAGCCTTCCCATTATTTTGTTGAAATGATCCATACTAATATTTTTTTGTGCAATTGGTTTTTTTCAATATTTTAAATCGATACATCAAACATTTTTTAATATCATTGAAAGTAGCTTATTACCCTTTTCTGGAAGAAACATAGATAAGGTATTTTGTATGAAGTATTGAAAATGTTTAGAGGAAAAGTTAAGTTTGATAACTGTTGTTTTTCCCGAAATAGGATTGACATAAGATCTAGCTCTACATTTTTATCGATTGTATTTTAATCCGTCTAATTAGGTGTTGCCAAAAGAATTGTAGTTTCATCACATTCCCAAAATAAATGTACGATGCTTTCAGTTTCTATTTTACATAAATTACATTGGTTGCAATTCTTTACTCCAATGTTTTTAAGCACATATTTAGGGGAAGAATTTCTGCGTTGCAACTATTGTATTGTAGTGTCTTGTGTTATTTTGAAGATATTTGTGTATATTTGTTTCCAGTTTTCTATTATGAATGTTGGGGATTTAAAAGCTATTTCAATTCTGCAGTGTTTGTATTTTGTGTTGATTTTGTCAGACTTTCATACATTATATCTCTTACATCCTCTTCTCTGAGTTGTTTTTATATGAATGTGTATATGTTGTGGAAGTTAACAGGCCTATTGATAATGCTACTTGATTCTTTTTCAAGTTTATATCTAATCTTAAGGCACTTTTAATTGATTCACATTATTCCCTAAGTATAATAATAAGAAACTTTGAAGGATTTTACATTGAATTTTTTGCTTAAAAATTTGTAAATAAACTTCAAAAAATTTTATGGTCTGTATCGCTAAAAAAAAAATACCAGGTATACTCTATTTCTCTCCCTTCTGATACCTTTCTTTCTGGAAGAAGGGATACATGGCACGTATTTTTTAGAGCAGGGTTGTGCCAAATTAGGAGGATTTCAATATTTCTTCTTAAGTGTTATTAAGTTCATAAATTCATATCTGGAGTTAGCGGCCCTTGGTCGCGCATATGGTATTTAGAAGGATCCATAGCTGCCTTATCTATTTGGTTTGGAGTGTTCTGTATAGGATGCGGATATTACAACAACTAATTAAATGCCCACGGATAAAGAGAAGGCGGAAAATAACATCAAAGAATCTTTCAACAAGTCATAAGGACATCAGAAGAAGGGCAGTCGTGTACAGTGTTCAATGTGAGTGGGTTCGATCGGGTATCGCCAGTATGTCTTCTAGTAACATATGGACAAGTACTAGTCAGTGTTCAGTCCCAGGAAATCCTGGCTGTCCCCAATTTTTGAACAAGTAATAATGCCAGAATTATGGCTACATAATCCAGGTGATACCAGAAATTTGTCTCACCAACGTTATCTTTCAACGATTTTTTTTCAACGATTTTATTTTTTACACCCAGACACATTATAATGTGTAACATGAGGGATAAAACAAATACAAGTGTATAAGCATGACAGGATGGACAAGTATATGTACATAACATTAAGACATTATTATATAGCAATTACTCTCAACATTTTCACATTTCACATGTACGAAACACAAAGTATAAATATTTCATTCGTGGTGCAATAAGAAAAAAAAAACCTAAATACATAAATGTAGAATATTTTGATTTCATAGTAGCATCATCATTACGATAATAGTAGAGGATTAAGTTTTTTAAGAAAAAGGGAGAGTCCATTTAGGACACTCTTATTACAAACTGATATTAAACCTTTCATCTTATTATCATTTGGGTTAATTCGGAAGTAGTTTGGAATATACTTTCTTTGCAAATTTTGGACAACCGCATTATTACAAACAAACAAATAATGAAACTCATTTCCAACATGTTCCAAGCACATATTACAAAGTCTATCTTCTTTAGGAATATTTCGCCATCTGCCTGTTTCAATGGGAAACTTTAAGTTACAGGTACGTATTTTGGTTATTTGCAATCTGTTATTTTCGGACAATATTGTCAAATACTTCTCAAATTTAAATTCAGTTTTAAAAATCAAATAGAATTGTCCTCTCGATGAGTTGTGGGCATCAGAAAACCAGTTTTGGATAAACTGGTCTTGGAGCCTTTGTTTTAAATAGTGTTTGAAAAACATCTTAGGCATGATAATTTTATTATCAAATATATATGAAAAACCAGTTTCATCAAATATACTCTTAATTTTGTTAATCCACTTGAAGGAATGAGTTCCATTTTCTTGTAGACAAAGAGCTAACTTCATTAAAATACTACTTAATTTTTCATCATTACTTAACAATTTATTCCAAAACCGAGCCATTCGAAGTTTGATATTTAATTCCAATGGAAAACCGACCAAGTTCTCCATATACCATGAAATTAGGAGTGCTAGATCTCACTCTCAATATCCTTTTACAAAATTTCAAATGCACTTGTTCTAGTTTCTTTAAGTTTTCAAACCCCCAGACTTCCGAGCCGTACAGGAGAATTGGCTCAACTACCGAATCAAAAATCTTTAATTGTAAGTCAATTGGAATAGCCTGGTTACGAATTTTTTTTATATAATGCAAAAAGGGATTTTTGCGCTTGATCCATAAGTCGTAATTTTGCTTTTAAAAAGTTTCCATTGTAATTAAATATTACACCAAGATATATATAAAATTATCCACAATTTCAAGTGTTGCATCTCGCAAATAAAAACTCAAGATTTTGTGTTGACTTCCGCTTACAGAAAATCATAACTTTAGTTTTGTCGACATTTACCTTCAGTTTCCAAATATCACACAATAATGTTGGAAAATATCTAACGCTTTTTGAAGTCCTTCGGGGGTTTCTGCAAACAGAAGTGTATCATCGGACATATAACAAGACGAAGATTTCAACAAAAAGTTGTAACTCAGATGATATATCTTCAGTTATCTTTGAGAGAGGGAACGCTTTTCATAGACTTAAAAAAAGTTTCTAAATCATTTAAGAATAATGAAAATAGTATAGGGGAAAGATTTTCGCCTTGTCTTACACCAATTAAACACGGGAAAAAATCTGATACTTTTCCATTATGTTTAACACATGACTTGATATTATTATACATATTCTTGATAACAGTAAAACATTTGCCTTTAATATGTGATTTTTGAAGTTTCATCCATAGTCCAGCTCGCCAAACCGTATCGAAAGCTTTTCTAAAATCTATGAATGCACAGTAGAGTTTTTTCCCACTATTCAGGTAAAAAGATATCAACATATGTAAAATAAAAATATTATCGACTGTTGAATGATCTTTACGGAATCCTGCTTGATTAATAGAAAGAATTTGCTTTTGCTTTACATAAAGATTTAGGCGGTTATTTATTATAGATGTAAAAAGCTTTCCTAAACAGCTTATAAGGGTGATTGCCCTGTAGTTATCGGGATCCTGTGGGTCTCCTTTATTTTTATATATAGGATTAATTACTCCAATTGTCCAATCTTCCGGTATGATACCAGAGTTAAGAACAATATTAAAAAGTTTACAATAAATAGTAACCATTTCTGGAGGTGAATGTTTTAAATATTCATTCAATATTTTGTCATAACCAGGGGCTTTACCATTTTTTAACTGCCCGATCGCTTTTTTAACTTCATCTTCCGTTATTTCATTATTCAATATATCATCATCATCTTCATCCTCATCATCGTTCAAATCATCATCATCATCATCATCATCATCATCATCATCATCATCATCATCATCATCATCATCATCATCGTTTAATATATCATCATCATCACCATCATCATCATCATCATCATCATCATCATCATTGTCATCATCATCATCATCATCATCATCATCATCGTTTAATATATCATCATCATCACCATCATCATCATCATCATCATCATCATCATCATTGTCATCATCATCATCATCATCATCATCATCATCATATTTCAATAAAACATCATCATCGTCATCTTTCATCATTCATCATCATCATCATCATCATCATCATCATCATCATCATCATCGGTCAATACCTCATCATCGTCGCCATCGTTCGATACATCGTCATCATTGTCATCATCATCATCATCATCATCATTATCATCATCATTATCATTATCATCATCATCATCATCGTCATCATCATTATCATCATCGTTATCATCATCATCATCATCATTCAGGGTCTTGAAATACTGGTACAGTGAATCTAGTGGTATATCAATTGTCTTTTTTTTTCACTGACGAAAATTTATTAATAGTTTTCCAAAATTCTTTAGAATTGTTTTTAGACAAAGATCGAAGTTTCTTACAACACTTTTCTTGGAATTTCCTGTAGCTTATTCGAAGCTGTTTTCTATACTCGCTAGCTTTTTTATTCATATCAGTTTTATTAAGGACTGTTTTGTTAAACTTGTATTTAATCCTACTTTTGTTAAAAGCATTTCGTGTTAAACCACATTCTTTATCAAACCATGGTTTACTCATGTTTGTTTTTTGTTTATGTCTTTGGGGAAGTACAACGCAGGAGCTTTTGTGTTTGTGCACTGACCGTGACGTTGGGCGACGACTGATTTTCCTTTGATATCCGCCGGCGCAGCCTTTGATGTAGCTTGCGGGTGCGCGGGGTTATCGTCTTACTTTCTGAAGCGGACCGTCATTTCATGAGCTGTCGTATTTTTTTAACGAAAATTTAAGACATATCTTCTAAATCTTACGTCCTTAAAGCAAGTAATAAACGTTGTGAAATTCAATAAATTTTACATGTTTTGTTTGACTCGATAAGACAAGTATTTGTTGAGAAAAATGGTTTTTATTCCCGGTTCATAGACGTGTCGCGTGGTGTTTAGTAATGTAAAGGGACAGTGACGAATCCTCCTCACTTATAAATCCTTGCTTATATACAAAACGTTCGGTTTAGAATCATGCCATATATCATGAATGCGTAACAATTTTATAAAGTGAATTTAACTAGGAGACATCAGACTACCCGGGTCGGGTCATGGATAAAATAATGAAGGACGTATCAGTCCTTGATATAACATTCATGTATATGTGTAGTCACTGGGAATATTGGAATATTACCAAAGATATAATAATCACTTTTTATTAGAGAAAACAATTGACTGTCCCTTAATTACCAAGATCGGTAGCAGAAATATCAGTTCGTAACATATTTACACAGCAGTATGTTAACATGTATGGTGATAAAATCATTGTCACAGCTTGAAAGTTTCCTCCGTCTGTATACAAGGTTGGTCAATTTTATTATTTTAAATAATACGAATTAAAACTTCATGAGGCAAAATTGGCCCAATAGCAGCTAGTGTCGGCGGGATGAACGCGTATAAAACTGCTATTTTGTTAATTAATTACCAAACATACATTTATCATTTTGTTGCATTAATTATATCAGAGATTTAAATATATATTATTTAAATCTCTGATTATATATGTATACATGTATACAGTTTCACATCTCATTTTTTTCTTTGTGTCTCAAATTTGCTGGATAAAAGATATGATTGATTGATGTTAGTAAGAGAGCGTATATAATGCTATATAATTTTATTGGTGTCAAAATGTATCCTCTATAACAGTTATGCATTATGATGTTATTTTGATATTTCTTCAATCTTCTTTGGTCATACGATATCTGAAACGATAACAACTTTAGTAACACATATCTACGGGTAGCCCGAGATACTCTGGCCCTGACACCAGACTTAGACATTATGACAGATAGATGTCTGGTCTCGGGCTTAATCTGGGGCAGCCGTCGCTATGACAACACACACGAGTCAAGCTGAAGTGGGTATATTTGTACATTTTTTGGCACGTGGCGACATATCTACATAAAATTCGTCCGGAATATTGCAAGAATTTTATTAATGAACAACATTACGTATAACTTAAACGCCAGATACAGATCCTACTGACGGCTTCTTCGTCTTTGCTTCGATGACCAGTTAGCCGGCCGGGCACAGGTAAATCTGTCTATCACAGCGGGAGGCTGAAGAGTGTAGTCTGTGGATGAGGCTTGCACACATTAACTTAAAATAAAGGTCATCTTCATTACACAATGAGTATGAAACTCATATTGAGAAACCGATTAAGTTCTTGTTGTAAACATGAATGCTTGGAAGTATATTGGTATAGCTATAAATCGGTCGTAAGCTACATTACAGACGATACACTATACGTACACAAGGCCGGTCTTATGAATACGTAAGTCATGACAAATTTGTTATCGACCACAAACTATTTTATTTAGGCCTAGCTATAATTTAAGACATGTACACCATGTAATAGACTATACTAGTTAGTGACGGTAAGTTTAGATAAGGTCGTCGTAATTCGGCCGTCAAATATATTTTAGACATAGATAATCAGTGATGTTTTTAGAAAATGGTGTAAAATTCAAACTAGTAGAGAAACTTTAAGGCACAAGATAGGGAAATTTCAGTGAACTCCTTTGAATGATTAGACAGATCTAGTACGTGGTCCTTCAATATTTGGCTCGGCTAGATAGACCGTCTCTATAAAATTTGACTGATGTCACCAACATTAACCCGGTCGCTGAAAAATTTGACCACCGCTATAAAATTAGACTGAGGTCATCAAAATCCGACCCGGTCGCTTAAATTAGATAATTGCCGTAATATTAGACTGAGGCCATCACAATTTGACCCAGTCGCTAAAAATTAGACTCGTCACTGAAAATTAGACCACCACTATAAAATTAGACTTGGGTCATCAAAATTAGACCCGCCACTGAAAATTAGACCACCGCTGCAATATTAGACTGTGGTCACCAAAATTAGACCGGTCACTGAAAATTAGACCCATCACTGAAAATTAGACCAGGTCACTGAAAATGAGACCACCGCTGGAATATTAGACTGTGGTCACAAACTTTAGACCGGTCACTGAAAATTAGACCCATCACTGAAAATTAGACCCGTTCACTGAAAATTAGCCGCTGCTGGAATATTAGACCGAGGTCATGGAAATTAGTACCATGGTGGTTATTTTAGACCAGTTTGCTTAGAATTAGACTTTTTCTGATTATTAGGTCATTTTCTCTCAAAATTAGGCCTGTTTTGAAAATTAGGGCAATTTCTGTCAAAATTAGGCCTTTATGGTCTTCCAGTGTATCATACCGCGATAAACGTGCCCGTATCCCGCCTTATGTACGTACTGCACACCTCTATATTTCCTATTTGAAGCTTAATCTTTCAGAACACCGCACAGAAAGGGCTAGACTTATTTATTTTCTTAAAGTTCTATAATGAGTTTTACGGATGTGTACGAAATAGAATAACATGTACAGTAGTAACAATACACGCACGGCCGATAAAAAAAACGGGACACAAAACACAGAAACTAGATACAATGACCTAATATGGATGACATGTACTCGTGGACAAGATACACATGTAATAGTTCAACTAACACAGGACCATGAAACAACATATATTTCTTATAAAACACAAATCATTTACAAGACCGCTTCATTATATTTTCTAACCGTGCGGAGTTTTGGAAATAAGAAACCTGTCGACCTTAGTAAATTTTAAAAGTATACGCACAGACCACAGCACACTAGATAGCCTATTGACCATTATGAGACGATCTAGGGGTCTAAATAAAAAAATCGGTAAAATTCGCATTCTACATATATATACGCAAGTGTACTATGTAGAATATAACAGGAAATTAATGAGTACTAAAATTGGCCAAATTTGCGAGCATTGTGGTGTTTTGGGGGGTTCGGGCGAGACCCTGATAAAGATATTACAATTTAGAATGACTGAGATAGGAGTTTCACGATGTATTTTGATGATTTTGCGAGGGCTTAAGGCGAGATATTTTGTTTTTTTGGGGGTCCTAAGGTCTCCCCTCGAGAAGGAAAAATATAACTAAATGTATTTATGATTGCTGAGATGAGTTTTACGATGTATTTTGATGACTTTAGAGCGTTCTTAACATGGTAATTTTTCGAATTTAAATTCCTGCAATTAAATAATGATAACTGTGAATGTCGTCATATCATTATGCAAACCCTGCTCGATCTGAACTAGTCCGCTAAACCTGCCTATATTATTAGGCTTTTCCCCCCTATATATTAGGCAAAAAAAAAATAATTAAAAAAGCCTAATGATATGAGCAGGTTTAGCGGACTAGATCTGAACATACCTGTTTCACACCACCGGCACATTGTTGTGTAACCCAAAATAAATATGAAAATCCCTAAAATGAAGTATGAAAAATGTGCAGAAGGACCTCTTTTATTTTTAATGCGCATTTTGCGAACATTTCAGTCGAGGAAAATGGGGGACACAACTTAAAAAAAAAGAAAGCAATCTTCACATCTTTTCGACGACATATTTTTTTCGTAGGAGCCGTACACACTGCATTCGATGTTTTAGGGGATTACATCGGCAGTGCCAAAGAGGGCATAATTGTATTGAGCAGTGATTTCAGTTAGCTAATTGCAAATATTGTTGACAGAAAATATATGCGATGTTTTATTATTATATCTTTCTATGAAGTTGTTTTGTTATTATATTTTGATTGCAGGTAATTATCACAAATTGAATTTTACAAATACAAAATAAGATTTTGATTTGTTTTGCTTATTTTACTATATGGAATATGAAAGAACTATGGCACTTGCGTATGAGAGTTTCGTGGGACAAACTTGAAAGGTTTTGGAGTTATAGCTGTATGCTTTTGTAAAGTCTTATCTGTCCAAACAAGTTCCCCTTGTACATATGCTATATATGAAGAATATGTACCGAACCATGTGGATTTAATGAACTGAAATGTACTTTTTTTTGCATATTTTGCCAAAAATTGCAAGCAATACGACAATCTACGACTCAAAAGCAATACCTATATGGTTAGGCCTATGTTCAAGTACACCTAAGAAGTGATATAGGCTTTTAAAATATCACTCTTTACGAGTTCCATCACACAGAATCCAAAATATGATAAGTAATATTTGCATCTTACAATTTTGTTATTATTGAGGCATAACATCACCTCTCCAAAAACTTGTTCAAGTTAAAATCGGCAATATCTTCTTAGGTAAGCGTTGTTGTTGTCATTAACATTAGAGCATTCTATACTATTTATATAGTTCTTAAATCAGTTTAAAATAACTTTGTTTATAAACATATCATAATTACAGTCTAGATTTAGATAGAACTTCCGATATTTTATTAAATTTCAAGAAACACAGTACATCTTTAGAATACTTATATAAAAACATTTATGTAATTATATGCATAAATGCAGCAAATATTAAAAATAATGAAAAATACTAATTTTATTGTCAGGGGAGGTAATCGATCTCATAGTGTTCAGTGTACAACAAAATTTCTTGTCGAATGTGCATGTAAAATTAAGAAAGCGTTTTGATTCATGAATAACTTATATTTGTTTACTTTTTGATATGAACATAACAATGTGAATGCGAGAGTTGATTCTGATCTTCTGTCAGAGCGAAAACATTTAAAATAATTTTGCTATGTGATTAAGTATAGAACTAGTACAAACATCGCTATCAGAAACATATCTAATAGGCCTAAATTAAATGTTTCAAGTCTTCTGATTTCATTACACCAGGATGTACTGTTACAGTAGGCCTACTGGTCTTGACTAGCGAAGATGACTACATTATAGATCTCCGCAGCGTCATTTATAGTCTAACGTTAGGCCTAGTGGTCGTGTGACGTGTGTGTAGTTTTAATCAGAACGGACTGTCGGTGATTTATAGTGTGTTACTGTTTTATTGTATCTTTTCTCTTATTATATACAATTTTAGGGTAATATTTAACGAGCTACCTTCGCAAAAACTGTTTATTAGGGCTTTTCACCATCATGTGGTGAAAAGACCTATTATTTTTGTTCTGTTTTTAGGGCTTTTCACCATGTGGTGAAAAGACCTATTGTTTTTGTTCTGTTTTTTATAATTATTATTATTCTACACTTTTTTGTGTCCAAAAGATCTTCAAAATGGTAAGAGGTATGCCAATGGCCTTATTGTTATATTGTATGGCATGAGTTGAAGGGGTGACCGCAACATTTTAAGTAGGTCAAAAATCCAAGATGGCCGCCATGACGTCATACCTAAAAAGTTTAAAACAGCCATAACTCAAAAACCGTTTAAGATATTCAATTACAGCAATTAGGTCAAAGGTCAAACAAAAAAGTTCGATATGGTGTCAAAGTTCACGAATTTTTATTTTCTTGATTTTGCGAAATTTCTTTTTACATATCGATGCAGAATGTCATTCTGATGAATTTGGTGTCTTTTATTTTTCGGTAGCACTTCCGGTTAATGCTGTATGTCATTTTGACAAGCAATTCTTTGATCTTTGGCAACTTCCGGTTTTCGGTAAGGGTCAAATGTTAAAGGTCCTGTTTTTAACAATAAACTTGAAAACTTTTCTCCTAAAGTTCTGTATGGTCTAGGATCTTCATATTTCATGTATAGGATGTCCAGTACATGTCTATAAAGTCAGATACTAGGAATGACCCTTGACCCTTATTCAAGTTCACAGGGGTCAAATACACAAATCTTAAATAAATTGTTTAAAAAG
>NW_027188066.1:0-48026 GCF_041381155.1 Argopecten irradians
ATTCTACAATGAATCAAGGCAAGGCTAATATACTTTACGTAAAGCTTTATTGTAAGCTAAGTTTCAACACAGCCTTAACCATAAGGAGTTCAAATACAGTTTTAAAAGCATTCGGCTGCACTGATATAGCATGTTATCAAAGGACATAGTTAAGTGAGTTGGTGAGTATGTGGGCGAGGGAGCAAGTAGGTTGAATTCTTCAATCAAACATGTGGTATAGTGTACATGTAATATACTGCACTAATGGAATCTATATTTTCAAATATGCATTATTTAAATAAAACCTAAAATAGTATAACCAATTCAATTCTTCAACTATATCATTTTTTTTACCTTTCTAGTACAAAATGGTGGACGGCCAGGAGTACAGAAGTACGTTGTGGTGATGACGGACGGACGATCAAACGAACCACAGATGACAGTTGCTAATGCTAACAGTCTGAAACACCAGCCCAATGTGACGGTCATAGCCTTAGGGATAGGGAGCGCTGTGGATAAGAACGAACTACTTGCCATAGCATCGGACGCCAAACATGCATTCACCGTCAGTAACTTTGACCTGCTGCACGTGCTGGAGAAGGAACTGACGGATACCACTTGTACAGGTATATATAGGATGTGCCAAATATGCGATGAAATTTAGCTTCGTGTAGAAAAAGGAATTATCAGTATCATCAAACTTGAATACTGAGAGAAATCATCAAAACAATCATTGTGCACATAACCATTTTGGCATAGAATGACAAAAGAAGTAAAGAATTTCACTATATGAATTCATACAAACTAGTGATCAGATATCCATAGCTATTCGTTTTTTCATTTGCACTTTAACGAGGTTAGGTAGATTAAGGTTAAGGTGTCAAATAGAAATGGAATGAAGTATGAAGAAATTGGTATGAAAATTTAATCATTTTTCAGTATGTGGAGATCAGCCAGCCGATCTCGTGTTTCTCCTAGATTCTTCTGGAAGTGAAGGAAGCGCTAACTTCCAGTTACAGAAACAGTTTGTATCTTCAATTATAAACGAATTCGACATTTCCCCAACCGACACACAGGTCGGATTGGCAACATTCTCTACGTCTTCCAGGGCTGAGATTCTCCTTCAACAATACACGCAAAAACCCTCACTTATTCAAGCTGTCCAGCATGTCGCCTACAAAGATGGAGAGACACGAACTGATCTCGGACTGCATACCGTGGAACAAACCATCTTTCATGCGAATCATCACCACTATGGTCCACGTAACGGAGCCAAACGCTTTGTGATAGTCCTTACTGACGGTAGATCCAATGAGCCCACGAATACAGAAGCGGCTGCCCATTCTCTAAAAAGGCACGTGGATGAGGTTTTCGCTATTGGCATCGGTCATTCTGTGGACACCGCAGAACTCAAAGTTATTGCTACAGATGATCATCAGCATGTCTTCCAAGCTAGAAACTTCCATGACTTACAAAATCTCAAAGGTCTCATAGTCAAAGAGATTTGTGAACGTAAGTGTACCATTTTGAATCCGGGGACTTTGTAAATCCATGAAACCATTTAATGCGTTTTTTTAAATATAATTGTCGATTTTTCAAGAGCAATATTGTATTTTTTATAATATTTTTTATAAAGTGATTATAATGGTAGTCACTCTTTAAATGTCTACTATATCTTCTATGAGGAAGCTGTTATTCGTCATCGTTTTCGTTATATAAATCAAAATTAAGATTTAAAAACAGAATTACCCATAGGTGGTATAATTATTAAGCTTATTGTTTTAGAATCCATTGAAAACTATTTATAATAGCTGAGATGACTAAACTAATATGAATTATTTTCCAGATCGTATACCTCCTCCCACTACTACACGTAAGGCAAATTTTAACGACTTCTTATTACATTATATTAGATTTAATTTTTGCTTCGATCAAATTGATGATACCGTTTCACTAAAGCTAATTGGATATTCTCAATGTATCTGTCATATATCTATCTGTGATATAACAATGATATTTACCTATTCTTATCGTAAAATAATAGTATTTATTATCTTTACAGCTCTTCCCACCACCACACCAACTACAGTTACAACGACTCCCACCACTACCACAACCGTCAAACCAGGTAGTATTGAGTAACCTCTCCTCCTCGTCCTCCTCTTCCTCTTCTCTTTCTTATTCCTCTTCTTCTTTCTTTAAATAGACAATTCCATTTCTTAATGCCGCATCCCCATTCTCAGCTATTCCTTTTTTTGCATTTGCTCCTCGCATTTTCGTCAAATGTACGAACGTATGTGTCTAATATTTTACTCGACAGAATTGATAATAATGAACTGCCCCAACACTATGACACGAAGAATAAAATAACATACATAACACTGGGATGACCATATTACCTCTGGCCATAACGATATTTTAACAATACAAAAATGTACTTCCGTTAACTCAGTATTCTATCATTCTTTGCAGAATGCGGTGACAAACCTGCTGACATCGTTTTTGTCCTGGATTCTTCCGAAAGTGAAAAAGAGGAGAACTTTACAAAGCAAATTAATTTTGTATATAACTTCGCAAAACAATTTGAAATAGGTCCAAAGAATGTCCAGTTCAGTACTGTGACGTTTTCATCTGCCATCAGGAACGACTTTTACCTAAATACCTACAATCGCCGACGCGAAGTTCTCCACGCCATCCAAAACCTCCAATACATGGGAGCCGGAACCAACACGTCGTTGGCTCTAAAATTCGTTCGAGAAAACAGCTTCCTTCCGGCACATGGTGGACGTCAAAATGCTACTCATATAGTGATAGTGATTACCGACGGACAATCCGCAGATCCAACAGCTACTGCACACGAGGCTGCTGTTCTCAAAAGGACAGTGGACAAAGTATTTGCTATTGGAATTGGTGATAAGCTAGATACAAACGAACTGTCCACTATTGCATCTGACCACCATCCTTTGACAGTGACGAACTTTGACCTTCTGCATACAATACAACAAAGTCTTGAAAACGCTGCTTGTAGTAACTAGCATCCAGTTGATATAAATAAAATAATGAGTTGGTTTTCCTGTACCGTGTATAATGTATTGCAAACAATGATAAATAAGTAATGTTCCAAAGACTGCTGTCACATACACGTACGATTGCCAATGTTTGTTACCGACGTTGGTAATAAATACAGTAAAATTTCTTAAGACGGATATGCTTATTAGGCCAGGCAATGAGCAACTGAGGTTGGACAAAAATGTTAACAACTTATTAACTGTTTTGGGTTTAGTAAAAGTGCACCTAACTCCGAAAATGTCCACCCGAATCTTCCCAAATGGCCGCCTTAGCTATACGTTTAATATTAATATATGCACATTATTGGAACTTGTTGGCCAAGAAATATAGATGAGATGTCAAATCTAACTAATTTTAGGATGAGCAATCGTTAAGTAACAACTGTAAAGTAAAGTTTGAAGCCGTTTGAAGCCTTTCTAGGTCATCTGACCTATGTCATGGTGACCTTTATTTGTATAGAATAGTCTTTTGTCCGTTGTTGTGCGTTGTGAGTTTACTTTTCCTTGTGGAACTAAAGTAAATATTAATTAAGATATAGTTTTGTACAAAAAAGGGAACCCTGGTGTACACCCCCGGGAGGACAACATTAAATCATCCCTAGCACAGGCCTCTGGGGCCTTTGAATTTTTTAAAGGTATTTTACAGGTTCTCTGTCATAGTACTACAAAATGTACCTGGGTTTTGTTAATTCCGTTCGTGGGCAAAATTCAATGGTAGCTGTAACAGATCATTTGTATGCAATAATAGCGTCTATTTTGAATTTAATTCAAAATCTAGGTTTTGTCATTGAGGGGTTCGGGTGGATTTGTCTATATGACAAGAGGTACATGCACCCTTTCAATTCCAGGTGAGAAACCTTTGTTAATATTTTTGGCCAACCTCTCATGGAGACAAAAATTCATCGCCTGGCCTATATAACCAAGTTAATCTATATCCCGAAAGATATAACAAATTTGCTTATTACGAACCATCTTTTGATACGAAGTGATTTCGTGGTCCTCTCAAATAAATATTTGCTCTTTAACATTTTTTCCGGAATTTCGTTCCGAACGTGCTGGATGTAGCCTTGTTGTAAAGTGAAACGTGAGGCCAGAAAGGGAATTGATTGATAGAAAATCAAAACAAGTATTTTTTTTTTGATAATGGAAAATCTGCCAAACAAATATTGTTATTGAAATTAATGTTTTGATAAACTCAGTTGACACCAAAAGGTGAACTAAATGCTATAATACACTGTGTACACTGTTAACCATGTGCTGTCCAACATGGTGAAGGTGTAAAAAAAGTAGGAGCTGATTACATTGAACCAAAGGTAGAATTTTGTGATAAGAAAAAAAAAAATGAAAAAAAAAAAAAAACCTAATTACTAAACATTCCACGCGGGATGATTCCCGTATCCTTTTTATAACACACAAAACATAGTCTCCGTATGCAAGTAACCTTACATGCGTTGATGTAATGCAGTAAAACAGATATTTTAGTAAAAACATATGTCCATGAAAAAAACACACTATTTCTCTGTAATTTTCACAGCGCTACAGCTAGTGTAATGGGAAAAAAAGCTCTCATGTAGTCTGTGAAAAGGATAATCCAAAGATAGAATTTTCTATAAAAAAAAACTGATTTATTACAGTCGGGTGCGGAGCGGAGAAATATCCAACTCTACACTTCCAAACCTAGGCCTAAAATGAATATTCAAGTAATACAAAATGATTATATACAAAACATATAGGAACAAACATGCAAACAGCACTTAGTCTAAACGTGATATACAATAGTCGCTAATTAACTGACGCAAGAGTTACCGGTATTGAGAACTGCTAAGAAGGATTAGCTAAAAGAAACACAGGTAAATACGTTAAAGCAATATATCACTGTAAAGAAACGGCTATTATATTCAAAATGAAGCTTTGTATTTTACTTCTAAACATAGTATAGTAAGTATGTTCGAGTAGATTAAAACAAATAAATCACATCACAAATGTCCGAATAGGAACCTGTCATGAACCGCGTGACATAACCAACGGAACTTTATTTCCTGGTTTAGACAGTGCATTATATAACAAGAGGCAGTTATGGACAGTTCGTATGCATATACAGTAAAACTTTGCTATAAAGAACTCCGAAGGAACAGGAGAACTTCATTTGTTATTACAGAAATTCTGTAATAATAGTTTTTGAAACTTGCACCCCAAATCAGCGTAGTTACTAAGTTCACTCGATAATTCCGGTACAGCAACGCCAAATAAACAACCTTTCGCCTGAAGATGCAGAAAGGCCTAGCAACAAAGTCTGGATTTTTTTCTTTTTATATTTATACCTTTCGCAAGATACGTTGATTTTTTTTGCTATATATATATAATAAATTTGAAGAAAAATCCTTACGGACGAAATCTATAAGAAAATAATTAATTTTTATTTGTTTTCATACTATTTCCGATTTTCTGATTGGCAGATCATTTTTCTTCATATACTATGAAGAAAAATTCCGAGAATGGCGCGAAAACCCGAAGTTCTCATGACGTCACAATAGAGAAATCGACGTTGCGTATTGATTTATAAAAAAGATAATTCATTGGAAAATTAATGGAATCGTACGTTTAAACGTATTTTATATTATTAAGAAGTCTGAAAAATTAATTATAAGCATTGATGTAACTATGTTTTAACTTCATCGGGTTATGAAATAAATTTAAATTTTGTTTGCAAACTTTTGTGAGAATCCGCTAAGCGGATTCACACAGTTTGCAAACAAAATTTCTTTCATAACCAGATGAAGTTAAAAAATAGTTACATCAATGTTTTATAAAAACAATAACGACTGACTAGTGAGCGTCTATATCTCCTCGGTCTAGGATCCTATCTAAAGTGTCGTTGACCAGTTTGGCGTGTTCCTCTGTGGGGTCCCTATTCAGTTTCTGGTAGAATTGTGCATTAGAGAGCTGACGGTTTGCTTCTGTAATTTTCAGTTTCTCATCAGTCCAACATCATTAGGAAGCCAAAAAAGGCTTGTAGAGATGTATAGTGATATCTACAATAATGGTAAAATATTTAAAGTGATTGTTTTAAATCCCTTATAGTATGTCCTAGGTTTATGTATAATACACTGTTGTTCCTAGGTTCATGGTAAAAATTTCGTGGCGTGTTTTTTCCAGTGCTTGTTTAATCTGTTTTTGAAAATGTTCAGGTTCTCAGCATTGACCACATCAACAGGGAGAGAATTCAAGGACTCCACTATCCTGTTACTGAAAACATTTCTTGCTCAGTTGAGACGAAAGGGTTTCATGTAGAGTTTTTTTGTTATGACCTCTTGTACCAGTGTGTCTCATTGGAGTACACATGTTCTCACTGGTAACAATGTCGATTTTGTTGATTATTTTAAAGGTCTCCACCATATCGGCCCTCAGTCTTCTATATTCGAGTGTTGGGATACCCAGGGTCTTCAATCGGTCAGGATAGGAGAGATCTTTAAGGTTAGCAAGTCTTTTTGACAATTTGTACCTCTTCGTTGGACGTTTTCGATGATTTTTATATCTTTTTTTTATCCAGGGAGACCAAACGACAGAACAGTATTCCAAATGATGTCTAACCAGAGTCTTATACAGTGTTTTAAAGGTTTGGTTGTCAAGATATGTGAATGTTCTAAATATGATACACATGATTTGGTTTCCCTTTGATGAAGCTTTGTTCACTTGATTTGTAAATGTCAGGGTATTATCTATTGTGACTCCCAGATCTTTCTCACTGTTGGTTTTCCCAAGTCGGATTCTGTTGTCGCCGTCCTTTATACTGTATTGTCTATTAATGGGGATATTGCCAATTTCCATATGCTTGCATTTTTCTTTATTTAACTTCATTAACCAGAGGTCAGTCCAATCTGAGATCCTGTCAATATTTTTCTGTAGCTCTTCACAGTCCTGTAATGTGTTGATTTTTTAATACAATTTGGTATCATTCGCAAATAGTTTGGCGACAAAATTCACTACCTCTGGGATGTCGTTGACATAAATTAAAAATAGGATGGGCCCGAGTACACTTCCTTGAGGTACACCGCTCTTTACTTTTTTTGGTTTTGGGGCTTGTTCCATTTATAGTAACCTTTTGTTGTAGTCCCGACAGAAATTGTTGTATCCATGACAGAATTGTGCCTCCAATTCCATAGGATTGTAATTTGTGTATGAGGAGTCTATGGGACACTTTGTCAAAGGCTTTACTAAAACCCAAATAAATAACATCAATGTTGTTGTTGTTGTCAAGGGCCTGTGTCCAGTGTTCTAGTACCTCCAGAAGCTGTGTTGTGCAAGACTTGCCTGGCGTAAATCCATGTTGTTCTGGTGAAGTCAGATTGTTGATCTTTAGGTGTTCCATGATATTGTAACGTATTATCCTCTGCAAGCTTTTACAAGGTACAGATGACAGACTAATAGGACGATAGTTATTTGGATCCTTTGTTGAACCTTTCTTGTGTATTGGGCAGACATTTGCTGTGGTCCATTTTTTGGCACTACACTTTCCTCGATTGATTTTTTGAATAATGTGGTTAAAGGCTTTACTATGGTGTCCGTTGTTTCTAGTAGAAGTTTCGAATGAATTCCGTCCGGACTAGGTGATTTATTTGGTTTTTGTTTAGATAGTGCCTTTAGTACTATTTCCTCTGTGATTTCAAAATTTACCAGTGGACTTGTTATATTCCTCATGGGTAACGGGGGTAGATTGGTATTTCCGTCTTCCACAAATACACTGACAAAAAAAAAATCGTTCATAACTTCGGCTGTTTCTTCATCTGTTTCTGTTAGGTATCCATTTGGATTATTGACTCTTGTGATGGTAGATTTTGTCTTTGTTTTCGATCTGATATGGTTCCAGAAGAGTTTTGGGCTATCCTTTATGTTTTCAGCTATGATTTTTCATAAGATCTTTGTGATAATCGCAACTGTCTTGTGGCTTTGTTCCTGGCAATTTTGTATGATTGATAGTTGTTGTTTGTTTTGCTGTGGAGATAATTTGTCGATTCTTGGTGTTTCTTCTTTAC
The DNA here is from genome assembly GCF_041381155.1 of Argopecten irradians. Lineage (NCBI taxonomy): Eukaryota > Metazoa > Mollusca > Bivalvia > Pectinida > Pectinidae > Argopecten > Argopecten irradians. The sequence goes on from NW_027188066.1 coordinate 8,081, forward strand.
AGCAGATATTGCATCTTTACTGATATAAGGTTTGCGGATTTCATTGGATCGCCTCTTGTATAATTGTACATGTTTTTCAATACTGGTAGATAAAATATTCATAAGGTGTATCCAATTCACATCCATATCCATCTTCTGATGCGTGTTCAGCCAACTCTTTGTTAATTGATACGTAATTACCTTTAAGAAAGTTGCGTTTATCGATGTTTTGTTCCAGTTTTTCAGCATAGCATAAAATGTCAAATTCTAAGATTAGGTGATCACTTTTGCCTAGACCTAGGTTGAACTTGATGTTTGTAATCATTCCTTCTTCATTTGTTAGAATGAGGTCGAGTAAAGATGGAATTTGATTCTCCCTAATTCTTGTTGGTCTTTTGACATGTTGGGTGTAAAAGCAGTCCCTTGTTACCTCCAACAACCTCGTGGCGATATGTGCCTCACCTACAGAGGTTGTGTTGGTATTCCAGTCGATTTCTTTACAGTTGAAATCACCCACCAGTAATATGTGAGAGAAGCTACCAATAGAGATGGTTTCCAGTAGATTTACTAGTTTGTTGTTGTTATCTTCATAACTGTTTAGGGCTTCTATAAATACCGCATATGGCTAAATTATCTCCTCTTCTCAGGTTTATTCTACATATAACATATTCCTTGAAAGTGGAGTTAATGTCTACTGCGTCATGGGTAATAGATGATCTAATATAAATGGCCACACCTCTCTTGTTTTTTCCAAAATGAACACTGTAGTTGTCGATAGAATATGACTGGTTGTTGATGACATCAAGGGAATAATTTTGATATATTTCCGTTACACATATTATATCCGGGTGTTTTTTTCTGTAATTTCTACTTCCAGTTCAGTTTTTTGATAGTGTTAACGTGTCCACATTACTGTAATAAAATTTAAGGTTTGCCAATCCTTGATAGCGGTTAAAATTGATAAAAACTGTATCCTATGCCCTCTCTACCGTTGGTGATGTTGGTTCATCATCTGTGACCTCAGTAACTGTGGTGTTTCCTGTTGTGTCCGCGAAAGTTGATGATTCCGCATATGGGAAGGTTACGTCATCTCTATGTAATAGAAGGGTCTCTTGCGAGTATAGATCATTTGACATTGGGGTATCATGGTTGGAAAAACTTGTCACCTTAGTTGGATCTATAGGGCTGATAGATATAGTGTCTAAGGATTCTTTGGTGATAGCTCCTTTTGGGAGAGGTGGAATATTTGGAAGTGTAGTCCTGGGCCCCTTTGATGTGCTGCTTGACTGTAGGTTTAGTCTTTCTCTACCCTGAGTGCCTTTAAATTGACGTCTCGGTGTAAACAGTTCTGTATCTTTTGGTATTGTTTCAGCACTATTAGAGGGAGGGTTTTTAAGTGCTCCTATTTCTTCTCTCTTTTTCTTTCTTTCTTCTCGCTGTGTTTTTGTGTGGTCACTTTTCAGGATAACCTTTTTCAAACGAGTCGGGGCCTTATCCGATATATGTCGAGCATTTTCAAGGAGTGCCTTCTCTGACTTTTCTATTATTACTATAAGAAGAGGTCTGGTCTTGGCAGAATTGTACTTTCCCATTCTGAATTCAGTGGTAAGTTTGTTGTTTTAGGTGTGATTAGGCTTTGTGTCAGATCGTCTATATCCTTTTGCTCATTAGTTTTGCTGTCCATGTTGTTTTGGTCAGTCTTTTCAGGGACATTGAACAGTATGATATTTAGCCTATTGTTCTTGCGCTCCTCTAACTCTTTGTGACGTTCATCAACTAACTCTTGTATCTGTGTTTTGAATTCACTTGTAATTTCTGTTGTCACAGTTTCTTTGATACTATTCATTCCAGATTCAAATTGATCTTTACGGTCTATTTCAAGTTTGTCCAAACGAGACTCAATTTTGTTGAAACGGTGATTGGTACTGTCACAGTGTTTCCTTAGGTCTGAACCCATCCCTATCAATGTTGGTTGTAACCTGGCACATGTTGAGCACGTCCAAAGGAAATTTTCAAGTTCACCATTTACTATACAGCTGTACATATTATCCGAGATACCTGTACAACATTGACAAAAATACTGTTCACATAGATAACAGCTTTTGAGTTGGTATCAAGCCTTGAATCACAACGCCCACATATTTCATTCTCAGAGCCTTGTCGTGCCCTTTTGGGATTTTGTTTATCTGTTTTTGGGTCCACCGGTCTCACTGGTAAAGCTGATTGTTTGTCCGTCATGTTTGTGAATGTAAGTATCACTAATAACTATATTTGACCAACAGAGTGACGAGTGTACTCCTCACCAACTCATGTTATAGGCTATTATATATATATTGACAAACAGGTACTGTTGCTGGACTGATGAGAGACAAAAAACAACAAATATATTGATCGGGATGTAGAATATTACAGGTATAAATAAAGTAGTACTTAGCACTTGATTGTGGCAGGTCGAAACCTACCTACACTTCATATGTAATGGTCTCAAAAATTATTAGACATTTACTGTGGCTACTGATAGTACAAGCAAAAAACAACACATTAATCATTCAAAACAAATGCATAGATTTCATACAAAGATCTGGTCACAGTAAGGGGTGGCAGGTAACCCCACCTTCAACAGATACTGATACAGCACAGTCCGAGTATGTATGAAGTTGTGTATATTTGTAAAAAACATTTATGTAAACTATAAACAAAGTAATTACAAGAATCCAAAAAGGTTGTATAGCAGTGGCGGGTATTTCCCACATACTCGGTGGAACATGTAGATATTCAAGTAACTCATTTTTGGTGTTACAATGTTTACAGGTTAGTATATTTAAGGAATAAATGTTTATTTTGTTGAGGTTATGAGGGTATAATGATAATGGAGCACATGTAAATCATGTAACCCCGGCGAAGCCGGGTTACATAAAATTTACACGGGCTCCATTATCATTATACCCTCATGAGCACGTGTAAATTATGTAACCCCGGCGAAGCCGGGTTAGATAAAATTTAAACGGGCTCCATTATCATTATACCCTCATAACCTCAACAAAATAAACATCTATTCCTTATATTTACTGTTTTTCAATTAAATGAATATTATCAATTCCCGTGGCAGTTGCATGTTTTTTATTTAAATACACATATTATTTTCTCTCCTGTCATCGTCAACGAATTCGATTAAACAGCTGATTGGAATCGAGTCATTCATATGTTCCCGCCAAAAGTGGGGTCATGATCCCACGTTGCTACGCCATCAAGTATTCACGTAACAATGGAATCGCCGCGCGTGTTGTGCTAACATTATACATTGATAATGATAATACTAGAAAACATGGTTATTGAGTCCATGTCAGTGCAAACTGTAAATATATTAAAATATATTTATGTAGGTACTCTCATATACCTTATTATTGAAGAAAGAGATTAGCAACTTAAAAATACCCAAGTCAGTACATATATATACAAAAAACAGGGAATACTGTGGTGACAGGTAAAACCCACCTACAGATGGATAATATACAATATATAGATTTATAGAGTTAAATAAAGTTACATTCCTTTATCGGGCTTTCTCTATATAGGGTATATGGACTGGTTAGTTTGACAGATAATGCACTCACAAATGTATTGATTTCAGTTTTCGATATAATGGTGGAGGTAATTACCCACCTACTCAACTTAATAGTTTTGGATTGCAGTATGTACAAAAACAAACACAGTCATCTACTCCTATCTGTGGATGTTAGTTAAAGTCAAAGTCCTCCTCCGAGCTCACACCCAGAACAAGTACGTCTTCCGGCTTTGTAGGTATTATATATGTGACGGACTGCTGTTTGAGCTTGTCATGTTTGATAATAAGAGCCTGACACAAAATCTTGTTGGTCCATACAGTCGCCAACTTCACGCCCGGATGAACACCATCTCGCAGGAGTTTTATGTTTATCGAGTACCTAGTTTTTCTCTGTTTTGATGATTTTCGACTATTGACCATGTGACTGTACAGGGACAGGTTTGTTTGGTTATTGCTAAGACTGATTTGCTCGATATACGTATTTAATAGTCGAACTTGTCTGGTTATTTCTTTGTCATCTGTCGATTAATCATCGGGATCATTTGGTAGTCCCTTGGATAGATTCCATTTCGCGGCACTAAAAGTGGGGCAATCTATTAGACATAATGACACTTTGTTACCGTATGTTTAGGTTAGAGAAATTGCCCTATGGTACTCGTCCACTATTGTATTTACGACTATGTCAGAGTTTGGTTCACGGAGACGGATGTATTTGCCAGATTTAGAGCCAATGTCTCATGTCCCTGACATAAATACAATATTATCGATTTATGCCTACACACAGCTTTGGAAAGTCTTTCGCTTATCAGGTCGACGAGGTCATTGGTCCTAGCGCGAGGTATACACCAAAGCTCGAGTGGAAAACGGGCCCCAATATAAGAATTTCTCAAGGAAAACCCCTCACTGTCAGATATAAGGATTGGTCTGATGTTGGTATCTCCACCGTCCGTCAAAAGTTCTGTCCCGAGTTTCTCGATAGTTTTATCTAATTTTGACAAACTCGTTTGTACATACTACAACGAAATACTGAACAAGATAAAGAAAGTTTTCTACTTACAGTAGATGGCTGACAATCCCCACAACCCATATCCAGACAGAAAAAATTTACACTAAATAACCAACATTTCAAAGATGGCGCTGGTAGTCATGATTGGACTTCAGTGTGGAATTTTTTTGTATCGTCGTTATGTGGATTCATTAATGTTTCCTGCAAATAACCATGCACATGTTCGTTGATAGAAAGTTCATTGATGGCCTAAGACCATTTTGGAGACTGGATGGCGAAAATAAAACGTTGTTTTTGCATCGATTATGACATTTTTTTCTCAAGCACTGGAGAACACGTCTGTACCTGGCGCATGCGCAATCACCAATGATGTAGTCTTTCCTGTTCATTATTACAACTGCCGCGCCTGTATCTGCTGGTTTGATGACAATTTCAGCATTTTCTTGTAGTGAATGAAGTGCTCGGCGTTCTGATGTAGATGTAACATATATATTTGGATGTTGACTTCGTGGTACTTTTTTTCGGAGACTATATGTGTAGATGTAGCTCAATCAGTTATTGCCACTGTCTTTTGCTACACATGGCGTGTTCGAATCCTGCAGAGCTCAGGAAATGTTTTGGACTATGACGTCATGAACTATGACGTCATAATTTGTCTTCAATAAACAGTTTGAAGAGCTCCCTTGAATGGGGCGAAAGCGCTCACTAGTCAGTCTTTATTGTTTTTATTTCTATGAATTAAGATCCCTTGATCGTGAATGGCGCTAAACATAGTAACCGCCAACATAAAGTGGTTTTTACAGTATCATACAATACGGTAAACCTAGAACTTATATTGGAACACTATCGCCGACAACTTATCATCGGAGATGGCCATGTACGTGTCAGAGGTGAGGAGATATATGACGACTGAGTCCGTCCTCGGCCGTCAGTGTTCCGAGATCTGTCCGTCGGCACCACCATGTTGTGTCTCGTCCTTCTCCTCGCCATTGGGGCTCAAATCAACACGGTTTACTCAGTATCGTCCATAGGTAAGCCTCACATTTATCATCGTCATTGCGAGACAGTCAGGAGACATACGTGTTTAAAAGACATTACTTATAAGTAATATGAAATATACCTTTTATAGAACGTGATTGATTTCAGGTCATGTCATGTTATCATGACTTTCGTCGTTAACATTTCCGAAGAATGTATTAATGTCAATCACACTGAAGACAGATTCTGAAAATATATTTACAAATATGATATGTTTAGTACTACAAAACTGATTCTACCCTGTTGGGTCCTATTCGATATCAGTATATACACCGCGCATTTGCTCTAATATTCAACTGGCCTAAAACAAATACATTTTACAGTATTTTATGTTAATGATGTGTTATTGTTGTTTTTAATTATCGACCAATGAACTTCAGATTTTTGATAGAATGTTATGCGACAGAACATACTTATATATTACCGTTGTCCTTAGTTATTACCGACATTCTATTTCTACACCGCACAGAATGTGGTTTGCTCCCTGCCGATTTCGTCTTCCTGTTGGATTCCTCTGGTAGTGAATCAAGCGCCAACTTCAATAAACAAGTGGATTTCATGAGGAACTTCACTTCTCGCTTCACCATCGGCCCAAACAACACTCAGTTCGCCTCTATCACTTTCTCCACCAGAGTGCGAGGTGACTTCGATCTGAACGAGAACCAGAATCAGCAGGAACTCCAAAGTGCTATCAACAAAATACACTACATCAATGGTGAAACCGCAACACATCTAGCACTCAACTATGCCAAGTCACATAGCATAGCAGGTACGGTATTGTCTGGCCACCAGACCCTTACCTATTGAAAAGATTTTCTCAGCAGAATTACAATACCCTGGAACTTGTTAAAACCGGATGTCACCGGTATCAGCATATCTGGCCGGTTTAGTCAGGTTTCTGGATTATACAGGTTTTAATTGCTTTTCTATCAGTTAAGATAGAAAATTCAATTTAATTATGCTAGAATATAGAGAGATCCGAAATAGGCAAGGAACGGTTTGGAAAGTTTTATGTACTTACTGGATTTCTCCCTCTAGAATCTAGAATCAGAGATGTCGCAGAGACAAAAGGTTATCAAGCCACATTTTAGTGATATTTTTTTGATGCTGTGAAACAGCATTCTTATTAATTAGGTACGCTAGGCGAGCCTGTGCACATCAGAACAATGAAACCACTCCGCGATGAAAATTAAAAGTTGTTTTGTTCATTTCAACCCACTTAATACTTGATGGTACGAAAAATAAAATCCCAATATTCAAAACCAAAGTCATTGGATTTGTACATACATATACACCATGGATGGAGTGTTTTAAGTGTTCCGTTGGGACTCTATGATATTGGTATTACTCCAAGAAAGAGTAGTTGACAATCCCCACAACCCATATCCAGACAGAAAAAATTTACACTAAATAACCAACATTCCCGAAAATGATGGCGCTGGTAGTCATGATTGGACTTCAGTGTGGAATTTTTTTGTATCGTCGTTATGTGGATTCATTAATGTTTCCTGCAAATAACCATGCACATGTTCGTTGATAGAAAGTTCATTGATGGCCTAAGACCATTTTGGAGACTGGATGGCGAAAATAAAACGTTGTTTTTGCATCGATTATGACATTTTTTTCTCAAGCACTGGAGAACACGTCTGTACCTGGCGCATGCGCAATCACCAATGATGTAGTCTTTCCTGTTCATTATTACAACTGCCGCGCCTGTATCTGCTGGTTTGATGACAATTTCAGCATTTTCTTGTAGTGAATGAAGTGCTCGGCGTTCTGATGTAGATGTAACATATATATTTGGATGTTGACTTCGTGGTACTTTTTTTCGGAGACTATATGTGTAGATGTAGCTCAATCAGTTATTGCCACTGTCTTTTGCTACACATGGCGTGTTCGAATCCTGCAGAGCTCAGGAAATGTTTTGGACTATGACGTCATGAACTATGACGTCATAATTTGTCTTCAATAAACAGTTTGAAGAGCTCCCTTGAATGGGGCGAAAGCGCTCACTAGTCAGTCTTTATTGTTTTTATTTCTATGAATTAAGATCCCTTGATCGTGAATGGCGCTAAACATAGTAACCGCCAACATAAAGTGGTTTTTACAGTATCATACAATACGGTAAACCTAGAACTTATATTGGAACACTATCGCCGACAACTTATCATCGGAGAAGGCCATGTACGTGTCAGAGGTGAGGAGATATATGACGACTGAGTCCGTCCTCGGCCGTCAGTGTTCCGAGATCTGTCCGTCGGCACCACCATGTTGTGTCTCGTCCTTCTCCTCGCCATTGGGGCTCAAATCAACACGGTTTACTCAGTATCGTCCATAGGTAAGCCTCACATTTATCATCGTCATTGCGAGACAGTCAGGAGACATACTGTTTAAAAGACATTACTTATAAGTAATATGAAATATACCTTTTATAGAACGTGATTGATTTCAGGTCATGTCATGTTATCATGACTTTCGTCGTTAACATTTCCGAAGAATGTATTAATGTCAATCACACTGAAGACAGATTCTGAAAATATATTTACAAATATGATATGTTTAGTACTACAAAACTGATTCTACCCTGTTGGGTCCTATTCGATATCAGTATATACACCGCGCATTTGCTCTAATATTCAACTGGCCTAAAACAAATACATTTTACAGTATTTTATGTTAATGATGTGTTATTGTTGTTTTTAATTATCGACCAATGAACTTCAGATTTTTGATAGAATGTTATGCGACAGAACATACTTATATATTACCGTTGTCCTTAGTTATTACCGACATTCTATTTCTACACCGCACAGAATGTGGTTTGCTCCCTGCCGATTTCGTCTTCCTGTTGGATTCCTCTGGTAGTGAATCAAGCGCCAACTTCAATAAACAAGTGGATTTCATGAGGAACTTCACTTCTCGCTTCACCATCGGCCCAAACAACACTCAGTTCGCCTCTATCACTTTCTCCACCAGAGTGCGAGGTGACTTCGATCTGAACGAGAACCAGAATCAGCAGGAACTCCAAAGTGCTATCAACAAAATACACTACATCAATGGTGAAACCGCAACACATCTAGCACTCAACTATGCCAAGTCACATAGCATAGCAGGTATGGTATTGTCTGGCCACCAGACCCTTATCTATTGAAAAGATTTTCTCAGCAGAATTACAATACCCTGGAACTTGTTAAAACCGGATGTCACCGGTATCAGCATATCTGGCCGGTTTAGTCAGGTTTCTGGATTATACAGGTTTTAATTGCTTTTCTATCAGTTAAGATAGAAAATTCAATTTAATTATGCTAGAATATAGAGAGATCCGAAATAGGCAAGGAACGGTTTGGAAAGTTTTATGTACTTACTGGATTTCTCCCTCTAGAATCTAGAATCAGAGATGTCGCAGAGACAAAAGGTTATCAAGCCACATTTTAGTGATATTTTTTTGATGCTGTGAAACAGCATTCTTATTAATTAGGTACGCTAGGCGAGCCTGTGCACATCAGAACAATGAAACCACTCCGCGATGAAAATTAAAAGTTGTTTTGTTCATTTCACTTAATACTTGATGGTACGAAAAATAAAATCCCAATATTCAAAACCAAAGTCATTGGATTTGTACATACATATACACCATGGATGGAGTGTTTTAAGTGTTCCGTTGGGACTCTATGATATTGGTATTACTCCAAGATAGTAGTCTCCCGAAAATCACGAACAACGCCTTCTTCGCTGTCTTCCTCCGCGGCAGACTTCCGGTGATTATGGATTGTGTATGGTTATTTAAATTTTACGTAATTCATGCTACTGATCGATTACTGTAATCAAATGTTTGGAAGGTTACTACAAAAGAAAGTTCTTATAACGCTTTTAAAGTTTTTTGTGTTAGTTGCATTGACGAACTATATCCGATGATACACTGTATTATTGCGCAGTAAAAGTTAATAGTTTTGAATAGGTATGTGTCTGTCACTGGGAGTTGTGTCTTTTGTTTATCGACAACTGCGTTATATTGAAAATAGAATGATTATATAGATCTATATATGTACGAGCATTTTAAAGTGACAAATAAACTTATATTGCCGTGTAATGTACGGTAGCCTTATGAAGACTTGCTAAAGTCCGATGTATTTGTAAGAAGTTTTTTGATGTTAGCGTTCTTATGGATTCAAAAGAAATTTGAGTGTTATAAGTAACCAAATAATGTACCTTTTACTTCGCAAAAGTATATGGCCATGTTTCATCATGAGTCAGAAGTCGTCAAAGTACAACTCACGGTATAATATATAATGTTCTGCACGATAATTAATATCTCGCCAGTTTCTGTTAGGCTTACGAAGACTTGCTAAAGTCCGGTACATTACATGAAGTTTTCTTGATGTTAACGGCTAGCGATCTTGTGAATTTAAAAGAAATCCGAGTGATATACGTAAAGAAATAATGTACCTTTTATTCGGCAAAAGTATCTGGCCATGATTTATTAGTCAAAAGTCGTCAAAGAAACCCATATAAGTTTTCTAAAAAGGAAACCAAAACATGTAATAATTCTAATGTTATATTTTTCCGAAAATATTCTTCAATGTTAAGTGGATATTAAGATATGGATATGTTTACTTATTATTTTTTGTCTTTGAAGAGACATTGATGAAATTGATAATTTAGTAATTAAAAAAAGAATTATAAAAAAATGATACTCAGATTCTGAACGGTTTCATTGGTGTCGAAATTATTATTTCAGAAATTATTTAGATATTAAATTTATTACAGTTATTTCAGGATAATAAGTTATTCAACTTATTAATCTTGAAAAACTTTAAGTATCATAAAATAGATACGGTATACTTTAAATATATTTTGTTAAACTCCGAAATATAACACTGCACACTTAAAGTACACTAAATTGAATATTTAAATGAAAAACCAATTTCTTTATTATTTGGTTTGGATCCTTCAATCACAACATCTATGAGCGGCCTTGGCACTTTGATTATATTCTAGATATTGTATTACATGATTTATTCTACAATGAATCTTCTAGTACAAAATGGTGGACGGCCAGGAGTACAGAAGTACGTTGTGGTGATGACGGACGGACGATCAAACGAACCACAGATGACAGTTGCTAATGCTAACAGTCTGAAACACCAGCCCAATGTGACGGTCATAGCCTTAGGGATAGGGAGCGCTGTGGATAAGGCCGAACTACTTGCCATAGCATCGGACGCCAAACATGCATTCACCGTCAGTAACTTTGACCTGCTGCACGTGCTGGAGAAGGAACTGACGGATACCACTTGTACAGGTATATATAGGATGTGCCAAATATGCGATGAAATTTAGCTTCGTGTAGAAAAAGGAATTATCAGTATCATCAAACTTGAATACTGAGAGAAATCATCAAAACAATCATTGTGCACATAACCATTTTGGCATAGAATGAAAAAAGAAATCAAGAATTTCACTATATGAATTCATATAAACTCCAATCTAATGATCTAATATCAATAGCTATTTGTCTTTTCATTTGCACTCTAACGAGGTTAGGTAGATTAAGGTTAAGGTGTCAAATAGAAATGGAATGAAGTATGAAGAAATTAGTATGAAAATTTAATCATTTTTCAGTATGTGGAGATCAGCCAGCCGATCTCGTGTTTCTCCTAGATTCTTCTGGAAGTGAAGGAAGCGCTAACTTCCAGTTACAGAAACAGTTTGTATCTTCAGTTATAAACGAATTCGACATTTCCCCAACCGACACACAGGTCGGATTGGCAACATTCTCTACGTCTTCCAGGGCTGAGATTCTCTTACAACAATACACGCAAAAACCCTCACTTATTCAAGCTGTCCAGCATGTCGCCTACAAAGATGGAGAGACACGAACTGATCTCGGACTACATAAAGTGGAACAAACCATCTTTCATGCGAATCATCACCACTATGGTCCACGTCACGGAGCCAAACGCTTTGTGATAGTCCTTACTGACGGTAGATCCAATGAGCCCACGTATACAGAAGCGGCTGCCCATTCTCTAAAAAGGCACGTGGATGAGGTTTTCGCTATTGGCATCGGTCATTCCGTGGACGCCGCAGAACTCAAAGTTATCGCTACAGATGATCATCAGCATGTCTTCCAAGCTGGAAACTTCCATGACTTACAAAATCTCAAAGGTCGCATCGTCAAAAAGATTTGTGAACGTAAGTGAACCATTTTGAATCCGGGGACTTTGTAAATCCATGAAACCATTTAATGCGTTTTTTAAATATAATTGTCGATTTTTCAAGAGCAAAATTGTATTTGTTATAATATTTTGAGTGATTATAATGGTAGTCACTCTTTAAATGTCTACTATATCTTCTATGAGGAAGCTGTTATTCGTCATCGTTTTCGTTATATAAATCAAAATTATGATTTAAAAACAGAATTACCCATAGGTGGTATATTTTTTAGCTTATTGTTTTAAAATCCATTGAAAACTATTTATAATAGATGAGATGACTAAACTAATATGATTAATTTTCCAGATCGTATCCCTCCTCCCACTACTACACGTAAGAAACATTTTAACGACTTCTTATTACATTATATTAGATTTAATTTTTGCTTCGATCAAGTTGATGATAACGTTTCACTAAAGCTAATTGGATATTCTCAATGTATCTGTCATAGAACAATCTGTGATATAACAATGATATTTAGCGATTCTTATCGTAAAATAATAGTATTTATTTTCTTTACAGCTCTTCCCACCACCACACCAACTACAGTTACAACGACTCCCACCACTACCACAACCGTCAAACCAGGTAGTATTGAGTAACGTCCCCTCGTCCTCCTCTCCTCCTCCTTATTCCTCTTAGTCTTTCTCTAAATAGAACATTTCCGTTCTTAATGCCGGATCCCCGTTCTCAGCTATTCATTTTTTTGCATTTTCCCCTCGCATTTTCGTCAAATGTACGAACGTATGTATCTAATGTTTTACTCGACAGAATTTGATAATAATGAACTGCCCCAACACTATGATACGAAGAATAAAAAAATATAGATAACACAGGGATGACCATATTACCTCTAGCCATACCGACATTTTAACAAAACAAAAATGCACTGCCGTTAACTCAGTATTCTATCAATCTTTGCAGAATGCGGTGACAAACCCGCTGACATCGTTTTTGTCCTGGATTCTTCCGAAAGTGAAAAAGAGGAGAACTTTACAAAGCAAATTAATTTTGTATACAACTTCGCAAAACAATTTGAAATAGGTCCAAAGAATGTCCAGTTCAGTACTGTGACGTTTTCATCTGCCATCAGGAACGACTTTTACCTAAATACCTACAATCGCCGACGCGAAGTTCTCCACGCCATCCAAAACCTCCAATACATGGGAGCCGGAACCAACACGTCGTTGGCTCTGAAATTCGTTCGAGAAAACAGCTTCCTTCCGGCACATGGTGGGCGTCAAAATGCTACTCATATAGTGATAGTGATTACTGACGGACAATCCGCAGATCCAACAGCTACTGCACACGAGGCTGCTGTTCTCAAAAGGACAGTGGACAAAGTATTTGCTATTGGCATTGGTGATAAGCTAGATACAAACGAACTGTCCACTATTGCATCTGACCATCATCCCTTGACCGTGACAAACTTTGACCTTCTGCATACAATACAACAAAGTCTGGAAAACGCTGCTTGTAGTAATTAGCATCCAGTTGATGTAAATAAAATAGTGAGTTGGTTTTTCTGTACCGTGCATACTGTATTGCAAACAATGATAAATAAATAAGTAAAAATAATACCGCTTTCATTTATACTGTCACATACACATACAAAGGCCAATGTTTGTTACCGACGTTGGTAATAAATACAGTAAAATTTCTTAAGACAGATATGCTTATTAGGTCAGACAATGAGCAACTTAGGTTGGACAAAAATGTTAACGAAGGTGTATTTACTGTTTTGGGGTTCAGTAAAGGTACACCAAACTCCAAAAATGTCCATCCGAATCTTCCCAAATATCCGCCTTAACTATACGTTCAATATTAACATATGCATGTTATTGGAACTTTTTGGCCATGAAATATAGATGAGATGTCAAATCTAACTAATTTTAGGACAAGAAATCGTTAAGTAACAACTGTAAAGTCGTTTGAAGCCGTTTAAAGCCTTTTTAGGTCATCTGACCTAGGTCATGGTGACATTTATTGGTATAGGATAATCTTTTGTCCGTTGCGTTGAGTTTACTTTTCCTTGTGGAACTTAAGTAAATATCAATTGAGACAGAATTTCGGACGAAAAAAGGGAACCCTGGTGTATACCCCGGGAGGGCAACATAAAATTATCCCTAGCGCAGGTCCATGGGGCTTTTTGAATTTTATAAAGGTATCTTACAGGTTCTCTGTCATAGTACTACAAAATGTACCTGGGTTTTGTTAATTTCGTTTGTGGGCATAATTCAATGGTAGCTGTAACAGATCATTTGTATGCAATAATAGCGTCTGTTTTGAATTTTATTCAAAGACTAGGTTTTGCCATTGAGGGGTTCGGGTGGATTTGTCTATATGACAAGAGGTACATGCACCCTATCAATTCCAGGTGAGAAACCTTTGTTAATATTTTTGTCCAACCTCTCATGGAGACAAAAATTCATCGCCTGGCCTATATTACCAAGTTAATTAATATGTCGAAAGATGTGACGAATTTGCTTATGACGAACCATCTTTTGATACGAAGTGATTTCGTGGTCCTCTCAAATAAATATTTGCTCTATAACATTTTTTCCGGAATGTTGTGCCGAACGTGCTGGATGTAGCCTTGTGGTATAGTGAAACTTGAGGCCAAAAAGAGAATTGATTGATAGAAAATCAAAACAAGTACATATATATATTTTTTTAAATGGAAAATCTGCCAAACAAACATTATTATATTCCAATCAATGTTTAACAGTTTTGGTTTGATTAGTTTAACGTCCTATTAACAGCCAGGGCCATTTAAGGACGTGTCAGGTTTGTTGGTGTAGGAAAGCCAGAGTACCCGGAGAAAAACCACCGACCAGCAGTCAGTACCTGACAACTGCCCCACATAGGATTCGAACTCGCGACCCAGAGGTGGAGGGCATGTGCGGCCCAATGTTTAACAGACTGAGTTGACATCATTAGGTGAATTAAACGCTATAATACATTGTGTACAGTGTTGTCCATGTACAACATGTCAAAAAGTAGGAGCTAATTACATCGAACCAAAGGTAGAAGCTGTGAAAATGTAGTAACTAGGATCATGTAAATAAAATAGTGAGTTGGTTTTCATGTGTTGTGTGTGTTTTATTGCAAACAATGATAAATAAATAAACAAACAGGTTAAATATTGTGTTATCACTATTAATTATGGGACTTAAAGATATTTCTCCCATGCTGCCTCTCTATATTTAATTTTAGATGATATTACAGCAAAATGATAAGCATACATGTATACTTGGATTACCGTTTTGTTTTAAGCTCAAATCATTAAGGATTAAAGTCTCTTTCTGGTGGTTCTATCGAAGGATAAAGTTGTGTAGGGTGTCGATATTTGGAATGGATTCGCGAATGACTGAGAATGGCGTGAAATCCCGAAGTTATCCTTCGATAGAACCACCAGAAAGAGACTTTAATCCTTATATTTACAGTCTTAACTATTATTTTCATAGCTCAAAATTTACCCTTAATAGTGTTTGTGGCATTTATAAGACTAAAATTGAATTATACCGTTTGGTTCCGACAGGCATTTGGAACAGCCACTCGAAGTGGCGGAAATTTCGCCAATTTATCAATGAACATACAAATAAAATGCGTTCCGTCTGATGAAGCATATATCTGGAATACTATAAATCGTTTTATTTATCTGTTGTTAAAAACACCATGGTGCAATGTCGTTTGGTTTTAATCTTTTACTTCGTATGATTACACACGCTTACACAATTCATAACGTGGCAGGATTTTTAACGTAGTTGTGAGACGCGGCGTCCGATTCAAACCGCCTGTGTCAAGGAGGTGTGACAAACAGAGAGTTTCTGCAATTTTGTGATCACTTGAGTTCTACTTAATCAGTTCACGTTTGAAATTACTTGAATACACGGATGTTTACATAGTTCCATGTCATTATTTCCGGATTTTGGAGATTTTCAAATGTATCGGACGTCGTTTCGAGGAACATGTACAAACACAGGTAGGTCCACTACTGTAAACGTTTACCGCTCTCAAAATGTTAGCTTATGTGTTTATGTTGTTGTTTCAAACACTTCAATAAATATTAGAGATATCTATTACAAGTATTGTAAAGCTACAATTGAAGGATTCCGTTTCATTGATATTTCGAAACACCCAAACGTACATTGTGTATGTAAGGCCTACTCTCGCCGATTCACAGTAGATAACGTACAGGACTTGTCTGTCCCCGAGGTTACTAAAAATGCATTATCGTGCTAGGTCGTTTTGGTTAAACTTACGCAACTGAAAGACTGATGTTGTCCTGACATATCTTATCCATTTGCGTACAACAAAAGATGTTACATGTTGTAGCGAACAACACACACTCAACGACACACAACATGTAAAAATTGCAACGTCATCGGAATGTGCAAAACAGTATATCGTTCAACATTGTTTATTTATCATACGCACAGAAGTGTTGCTCAAAGCGGTACGGTAGTAACATAAACAATGTCACTTTTCTACATTTGTATTTACACACGTACATGTATATGCGTTCAAACCTATTTTGATATATGTACATGTTCATCGAACGTAAGTTCGGTACTAAAAACACCAAAAGTTTCTGATTTGGACCATCAATACTCAATCTATCGAGAAATAAAGTTGAGCAGCCTTTGGTTGAAATCAACGGGGTTTATACTATCAATTCACCACCGACTGTAAATATAAGGAATTATGACAAATAGAAATAAAAAATATAAGAATAGAATAATCACAATTGACAAAATGAAGAAACCGATTTTAATGATGATAACCCTTGTAAAACTTTATGTCTAATAGGGATTTAAGGGACCCATGGGAGTCAGAGCTAAGATGCAATTTCATACTACAGTTCCAATGGTTGCTGCCACATAAACGTACAATGGTCAATGTTTGTTTCCGACGTAGATAATAAATGTATGCATATAAACTGTCGATAAATGCCTTTTGACATATAGGCTCCGTCTAAAATAGTGAATAACGTTCCGTCGATTATATTGAAAGAACATGTACATAGTTATTTCTAAAATTAATTGATTTTGTTTGCTCATGTCCAAACTATGCTTTGAACCAGTCTACGATAGTGATGCCATGTTTATAATTGTAGGATACGGAAATAATTCCACTTGAAATGTTAACTATTGAAGTTATTTTTCTTATCATGACTTCTACCTTTGATCATGTCCAAACTATGCTTTGAACCAGTCTACGATAGTGATGCCATGTTTATAATTGTAGGATACGGAAATAATTCCACTTGAAATGTTAACTATTGAAGTTATTTTTCTTATCATGACTTCTACCTTTGATCCGGTGTATTTAGCTCCTACATTTTGACACCTTCGCCATGTTGACGGGGCATAGACAAAGCTGTACACAGTGTATTGTAGCATATAATGCACCTAATGGCATCAACTACATTTACTAAACATTGAAGTCAACTGATAAAGACTGCACTACATAAGTTGCAAAACTAAAATTGTAAAAAAAATCGGTAATATGTGGGTCGAAAACATACAGAACGCAGTCTTGAAAAGAATGGAAAGCAACACATGAAATATGTTTAAAATGACATGCAATGGCATGAACAACTTTATTTACTTCAAACCACTTTGTCTTAGAGAGATACAAATGTTAGCGTTATGTTGCAACAGATACGTATATATATTTAAGCATTGATGTCAGTATTTTTTTTTATTTCATCGGGCTATGTAAGAATTGTTTGTTTTGTTTTTTTTATTTCATAACCAGACGAAATTTGAAATTAGTTACATAAATTCTTATAATTAATTTTCCAGACTACATGATAAAACATGATACATTTACACGTATGGTTCTATTGATTTTACAAGGAATTATTTGTCCAAGTCAATACACAACGTCAAATTTTCTATTGTGACGTCACGATAACACGTCGGGTTTTCGCGTCATTTTCGGATTTGTTTTTCATATAGGTATTGAATCTATTTCTCTAATTTTCATAGCGGCTATGAATAGCAGAAGTTATCTTCTTATCCGATTATTCCCGTGGAGCGTTAAGATATGTAGATCGCTTTTTCTGTTCATAGCCGCTATGGAAATTAGAAAAATACATTTAATCCATATATTTACATAAAAATAATTCATGAAAATAAAAATTATTGAAAGGTTATTATATTTAAAACTATAACAACCATATACAACAAGAAACGAGATCAATGGAACAGCTGTATGACAATGTCGTTCCATAACGTCGCGTTTTCAAGCTTCCGCCTTTCTTTCAACTTTTTGTTTGCAAATGGCAAACGATAAACAAGACATACAGTTAAAATAAGATTTGATTGATTTATTATAGTAAAACTTAGTTGATTCTATATCAAGAAACAACACATTAAAACTTTATGCATCAAATTATTGTGGGGGACTTTTTCTTATTGATATGAAACTGCCGTGATGTTTGAAATCAGCTGATCGAGGCACGAGAATCGTTGTATTCATAGTGTTTTCATAGGCAAATGTTTGTTTTGGTCAGTTGGTTTATTCATATAGTGACGAAACACTCGGAATGTATATATATTGTTATGAAAAAAGATACGGGAAATCAAAACGTGAGATTTATTTTAAAAACAAAAGATTTTTTTTATATATATAAATGTATAAATATCACTATGAATCTTCCATCGCAAATAGATATAGACGGCGTTAAACATAGTATACGCAAACATAAAGTGGTTTTACAGTAGTATACAATACGTTTAACGTAGAACTTATATTTGAACACTATCGCCGACAACTTATCATTGGAGAAGGCCACGTACGTGTCAAAGGTGAGGAGATATATGACGACTGAGTCCGTTCTCGGCCGTCAGTGTTCCGAGATCTGTCCGTCGGCACCACCATGTTGTGTCTCGTCCTTCTCCTCGCCATTGGGGCTCAAATCAACACGGTTTACTCAGTATCGTCCATAGGTAAGCCTCACATTTATCATCGTCATTGTAAGACACTCGGGAGACATAAGTGTTTATAAAATATTAGTTATAACTAATATAAAAAATACCTTTTAGAAAACGTGACTGATTTCAGGTCATGGCACGTTATCATGACTTTCGTCGTTAACATTTTCGAAGAATACATTAATTTAAATCACACTGAAGACATATTCTGAATATATATTTACAAATATGATATGTTTAGTACTACAAAACGTATTCTACCCTGTTGGATCCTATTCGATATCAGTATAGACACCACACAATACCATTGATTATATAACTGCATACACTGAAGAGTCAATGACTACTGTTAGGAGCTATGTTTTTTTATTATTTTGGAGGCATTGTGATAGTTACCGTTTGAACCCTGCAGGTAGGGCGTTAGTTACTGTTATGTAGCACTTGGTATCATTTGAATTTTGTTTTAAATGAATTAGCAATTATTAAATAGTTTGCTTTTTCTTATATTGTAATCGTACTTTTTCTCACTGCCTTTGAAGCGTTAATTCATGCATGACGCTATTCTTTAAAAGGGTATATCTGGTATTGAACCAACTAATTACTAATTTATATCCGTGCTGAATTAATAATTAACATTTTTTCGCATTTGCACTAACATTCAACTGGCCTAAAACAAGTACATAATGTTATGCGATAGAACATACTTATATATTACCGTTGTCCTTAGTTATTACCAACATTCTATTTCTACATCGCACAGAGTGTGGTTTGCTCCCTGCCGATTTCGTCTTCCTGTTGGATTCCTCTGGTAGTGAAACAAGCGCCAACTTCAATAAACAAGTGGATTTCATGAGGAACTTCACTTCTCGCTTCACCATCGGTCCAAACAACACTCAGTTCGCCTCCATCACTTTCTCCACCGGAGTGCGAGGTGACTTCGATCTGAACGAAAACCAGAATCAGCAGGAACTCCAAAGTGCTATCAACAAAATACACTACCTCAATGGTGAAACCGCAACACATTTAGCACTCAACTATGCCAAGTCACATAGCATAGCAGGTATGGTATTGTCTGGCCACCAGACCCTTATCTATTGAAAAGATTTTCTCAACCGAATTACAATACCGTGTGACTTGTTAAAACCGGATGTCACCGGTACCAGCATATCTGGCCGGTATAGCCATGTTTCTGGATTATACAGGTTTTAATTGCTTTTCTATCAGTTAAGATAGAAAATTCCATTTAATTATGCTAGAATATAGAAAGATCCGAAGTAGGCAAAGACCGATTTGGAAAGTTTTATGTACTTACAGGATTTCTCCCTCTAGTTGAATTTTAGGAATCGAGAATCAGAGATGTCGCAGAGACAAAATGTTTCTATAAGTTAAGATAGAAAATTCCATTTAATTATGCTAGAATATAGAGAGAGATCCGAAATAGGCAAAGACCGGTTTGCAAAGTTTTATGTACTTACAGGATTTCTCCCTCTAGTTTGAATAGGCAAAGACCGGTTTGCAAAGTTTTATGTACTTACTGGATTTCTCCCTCTAGTTTGAATTTTAGGAATCTAGAATCAGAGATGTCGAAGAGACAAAAGGTAATCAAGCCACATTTTAGTGATAATTTTTATATTCTAGATACGGTATTATATTATTTACTTAAAATGAATCAAGACAAGGCTAATATAGTTTACGTAAAGCTTTATTGTAAGCTAAGTTTTAACACGGCCTTAACCATAAGGAGTTCAAACAAAGTTTTAAAAGCATTCGGATGCACTGATATAGAATGTTATCAAAGGTCATAGTTAAGTGAGTTGGTGGGTATGTGGCGAGGGAGCAAGTAGATTGAATTCTTCAATCAAACATGTGGGATAGTGAACATGTAATATACTGCACTAATGGAATATATATTTTCGAGATATCTATTATTAAAATAAAAACCTAAAATAGTATAACCAATTCAATTCTTCAACTATATCATTTTTTTTACCTTTCTAGTACAAAATGGTGGACGGCCAGGAGTACAGAAGTACGTTGTGGTGATGACGGACGGACGATCAAACGAACCACAGATGACAGTTGCTAATGCTAACAGTCTGAAACACCAGCCCAATGTGACGGTCATAGCCTTAGGAATAGGGAGCGCTGTGGATAAGGCCGAACTACTTGCCATAGCATCGGACGCCAAACATGTATTCACCGTCAGTAACTTTGACCTGCTCAACGTGCTGGAGAAGGAACTGACGGATACCACCTGTACAGGTAGGATGTGCCAAATGTGCGATGAAATTTAGCTTCGTGTAAAAAAGAAATTATCAGTAGAATCAAACTTGAATACCGAGAGAAATTATCAAAACAATCATTGTGCACATTACCATTTGGCATAGAATGAAAACATAAATCAAGACTTTCACTATATGAATTCATATAAACTCCAATCTAATGATCTAATATCCATAGCTATTCGTCTTTTCATTTGCCCTCTATCGAGATTAGGTATACAAATGTATTAAGGTTAAGGTGTCAAATAGAAATGTAAATAAGCATTAAGAAATTAGGATGAAAATTTTTATTATTTTTCAGTATGTGGAGATCAGCCAGCCGATCTCGTGTTTCTACTAGATTCTTCTGGAAGTGAAGGCAGTGCTAACTTCCAGTTACAGAAACAGTTTGTATCTTCAGTTATAAACGAATTCGACATTTCCCTAACCGACACACAGGTCGGATTGGCAACATTCTCTACGTCCTCCAGGGCCGAGATTTTCTTACAACAATACACGCAAAAACCCTCACTTCTCCAAGCTGTCCAGCATGTCGCCTACAAAGATGGAGAGACACGAACTGATCTCGGACTGCATACCGTGGAACGAAACATCTTTCGTCCGACTCATCACCACTATGGCCCACGTAACGGAGCCAAACGTTTTGTGATAGTCCTTACTGACGGTAGATCCAATGAGCCCACGAATACAGAATCGGCTGCCCATTCTCTAAAAAGGCACGTGGATGAGGTTTTCGCTATTGGCATCGGCCATTCCGTGGACACCGCAGAACTCGAAGTTATCGCTACAGATGATCATCAGCATGTCTTCCAAGCTGGAAACTTCCATGACTTACAAAATCTCAAAGGTCGCATCGTCAAAGAGATTTGTGAACGTAAGTGTACCATTTTGAATCCGGAGACTTTGTAAATCCACGAAACCATTTAACGCGGTTTTTTTTAAAAATAATTGTCAATTTTTCAAGAGCTACATTGTATTTTTTATAATTTTGCGTGTGATTATAATGGTAGTCACTCTTTAAATGTCTACTATATCTTCTATGAGGAAGCTGTTATCGTAATCGTTTTCGTTATATAAATCAAAATCAAGATTTAAAAACAG
Source organism: Argopecten irradians (assembly GCF_041381155.1). Lineage (NCBI taxonomy): Eukaryota > Metazoa > Mollusca > Bivalvia > Pectinida > Pectinidae > Argopecten > Argopecten irradians. The sequence goes on from NW_027188066.1 coordinate 30,212, forward strand.
AATTACCCATATGTGGTATAATTAGTTAGCTTATTGTTTTAAAATCCATTGAAAACTGTTTATAATAATGTGATGGCTAAACTAATATGATTAATTTTCCAGATCGTATCCCTCCTCCCACTACTACACGTAAGACACATTATAACGACTTCTTATTATATTAGATTTAATTTAAGGTTTTGCTTTATTCAAATTGATGATAACGTTTCACTAAAGCTATTTGGATATTCTCAAGGTATCTGTCATATTACTATCTGTCATATAACAATGATATTTAGCGATTCTTATCGTAAACTAATAGTATTTATTTTCTTTGCAGCTCTTCCCACCACCACACCAACTACAGTTACAACGACCCCCACCACTACCACAACCGTCAAACCAGGTAGTATTAAGTAACGTCTCCTCGTCTTTCTCTCCTTCTCCTTCTTATTCCTCTTCTTCATTCTTTAAGTAGACAATTCCATTTCTTAATGCCGCATCCCCATTCTCAGCTATTCATGTTTTGCATTTGCCTCTTACATGTTCGTCAAATGTATTGACAGAGTTAATAATAATGAACTGCCCAAACACTATAAAACGAAGAATAAAATAACATACATAACACAGGGATGACTATATAACTTCTGGCCATACCGATATTTTAACAAAACAAAAATGTACTGCCGTTAACTCAGTATTCTATCACTCTTTGCAGAATGCGGTGACAAACCTGCTGACATCGTTTTTGTCCTGGATTCTTCCGAAAGTGAAAAACAGGAAAACTTTACAAAGCAAATTAATTTTGTATACAACTTCGCAAAACGATTTGAAATAGGTCCAAACAATGTCCAGTTCAGTACTGTGACGTTTTCATCTGCCATCAGGAACGACTTTTACCTGAATACCTACAAGCACCGACCCGATGTTCTCCACGCCATCCAAAACCTCCAATACATGGGAGCCGGAACCAATACGTCATTGGCTCTGAAATTCGTACGAGAAAACAGTTTCCTTCCGGCACATGGTGGACGTCAAAATGCTACTCATATTGTGATAGTGATTACCGACGGACAATCCGCAGATCCAACAGCTACTGCACACGAGGCTACCGCTCTCAAAAAGACAGTGGACAACGTGTTTGCTATTGGCATTGGTGATAAGCTAGATACAAACGAACTGTCCACCATTGCCTCTAACCATCATCCCTTGACTGTAACAAACTTTGACCTTCTGCATACAATACAACAAAGTCTGGAAAACGCTGCTTGTAGTAATTAGCATTTTTAATGCACACCGAATAAAATATTGAGTTTATTAGTATGTGATGTGTGTTTTTAAATTTAGACAAGAGTGAAATACATTAGTAGATCCACTTATTTGAAATAAAACGTGTGACTGTCTCATATCATCGCCCCTCTCCTGTTGCATAAGGGGCGGTGGCGAATTGAAGTTGTACCCCTTCTTCTGAAGAAAAGCCATGATTTTTACCGAATTCGATCAGCAATATCTCATCAGGAAATTGTATACATTCTATAGCTCTTGTTCCAAAAAAGCTACGTAAAATAGAGGAAATCTTCGATAGGAAAAAAAGGAGAAAGGATTTTGGTATACATCATCTAAGTGTAAATTAGAATATATTTTGCATGAGCCTTGAATTGATAAGATCGACAATATTGTCTGAAACATCTTAAAATGAAGGCCTATCGATTTTCTAGATATCTTGACTGAAGTGCCCTCAGGCAAAATTTAATGGCTTTGCTAAAACTAAATTTCGGTTCTTGATGCGATAAGAGCATGTCCAATAAAGGGAAATGATAATTTCATTTAAAAAATTAAATCTGCTCCTTACTACTACAGAGTTAGTAAATATTTCTAATCATTCCTCTACACAGAAATAATTTAAATAAAAGCGAAAGGTTTATTTATTGTTTTGAACAAAACCAAGATTCACACTGGTAAGTGTTTTACGTCAGGCTAAATATAATCCATTTTTGTGCCCAAGTTATGCCTAAACCTTCCAGGGTTCCAGTGGGACCAGGCCTTAAAACGCTTTGGAAACAGAATTTCATTGATATTTAGATAACATTTTGCCGTTTTGAGTATAAACTACCAATCAGAGCAATGATTAATTAATAAAATTTATGAATATCTGAAGAATTGACAAACCTGTGTATTAATTACATGAATCAATATGACAACAAATATGTCCGTTGCTGGTCTCGCGCACGTGGTGGACCTTTGATTTTCATTCCGACACTACAATTATTTTAGTAATTACTTAGTATCAACTGACATGAGGAATTAAAAAAAATATAATGTTTGTTAATTTACATTAACACTTTTGTAGACGAACGGTTTGTTTGTTTGATTAAATTAGCAGTCGCGGTTATGTAAGGACGGCATCCATTGTATGCGGAGTGTTGTATATATGAAGTGCAAGATTGGTGTTTTGGGAGACTGCGGTATGTTTGTGTTGTTTTCTTGTTTAATGAAACGCTTGTCCATTTTATAGTGCTATATCTGAAACATGCTGTCGAAGATACCAAGATGTTCATTCTAATGTTATAAATCGCATACAAACTGCCCACAACCAAATTCAGAAAAATGAAAACCTTACTAATGCTGCGTTCCTGTCATGTTCATCTAGGCTGTTACTTTATAACGAAATTTTAGAGCAAATTTTGCAAGAAGACGTCCGCATCTTCTACGAAAGCCAGTCACAACAGAAACTAATACAATAATTCGAGAAAAAATGGACGTTTGATGAAGATAGACGATACAGTAACTGATGAAGAAACAAGGAAAAGTGGATGGTTTTTTTCCAAACATGTCTTAAGTGGCTCATTCAATGGATCTTGATGTTACGCGATCATGATACCGCGATACCACGGTTACGCGAGTCCAGATCACGACAATGCGTGGTGAGTCTACGTAATTACAACCAGCAACATTACATTAGATTAAGTTAAAAGATATAAACATGTATATGGAAATTATCAATATTCCGGTACATGTATGTGATCTTGTTTCACGGTATCGTGATTTCGTCTCGCAGCATCGTGACTCGCCTCACGGCGTCGCTGTATCGTCTCGCGAAATTACAACCCATCTGGCAGTATCGCAGTCTCGTCTCACGAATACACATGAATTTTCCCGGCTACTGTTGGTTTAAAAAAATATTTTTAATACAATGATTTTTTTACAAACAATCAAATGAAGAAATAAAGGATGGCAAATGCCTCTAGTACAATCACAATGTCATCATACTGCACTTAATTAACATTATATTTGCAGCCATGCTCATCTAGCTAAGGTGTAACGTTATTACCAATAACGGGGGATGCGGATAAGGAATCGTCTGTTGATATCCGTACTAGCATTACTGTCAGGCGAAAAAAGAAGTGAAGAAATGATAAATCAAGAAAAGGATTAAGACAAGAAAATGAAAAGTGTCAAAGTAAATAATCAAGATATTATATCCAAAAGAAGATAATTTGCACTTCCAAGTTTCAGCTCTAGCTCCTCCAGTACATCGGACAACTCGGAATGATAGAGACATGTATTCATACTTGGTTTGGTTTAGTTATCATATTGACGTCCTTTTAACAATATACCATTCTATATAAAAGCCTGGTGCACGGTTTAGGAGACTGTGATATATTCGCGTTGTCCCAAACTCTTAAATTTAGTCGCCTTTCAGGATGATATAAGAGAGACAACAGGTACAATTCTAACGTCCTGTTTGCAGGGGGCAAAAAATGAGAATAAATAAATAAAATCCTGTTTACTGTTCTGATTTAATTTATCGTCTACAGGAATTTTCTGTCCGTTTTGTTTATCCTAACTGAATCATTTTATGTGTTCAAATTTTTTTTTTTTTTTTATATTTATGATCACCCATACTACCTATATAAAGTACATACAGTACTAGAGACGGGCCTGGGGTAACCATGAGACCCGTACGCTCCTGGCCCAATTAATTCACATACGTTATAGAAGGACGCTTTTTGATTAAAATCTCAAGTCAGATCAAGGTTATATTTGTTTATACTAGTATGTTGTACTACAGAAGGAATTACTGAGTTTAATACAAGTTTTAATATTATTATGGTATAAAATTTAATGAAATGATGATAATAAACCGATATGATTAACAGAAAGAATGAACGGACTCGTCATGAAAGGGAAACGATCATTATTCGTGATATAATGAAGATTTTCTATTCTATTTTCTTTTAAATCCGAAACAATAGTTAATACAGAGAAAGTTAAACGTATAGGTTATAAAAGGTAGGAATTAGCCTCTTATTAAACTAGTGATATTTTTCATGCTTATATGTAACTTCTTAGATTCATCTGAACATCAATAATGTAAAATTCAGGAAAACAACTTCACTCCACAATTTTTGTTTCCGGTTGGTATGGGTCAAACTATTCAGCCGAACAGGAAAATAGTCTGACATTATGGTTAATCCCTTTATATGTTTTTGAGTAATGAAATCGGAATGAAGGCTTATCAAAGGAGATCCATTTTTATGTGTTATGCTTTTAACCAGTTATGTTTTGTTACCTGTGCAATACAGGTAAGAAAAATAAGAATAATGTATATCATATGTAGTAAAAGGTTAAAAGTTTATTAAACAATTTAACACTAAGCGATAACGATATTGCAATACACTTTGGTTAACATTGACATATTTTCAATTAGCATATTTCAATAGAAAATGCATTCCTTTGAAAAACTCCAGAAATAGAATGGGTCTGCATTAGGATCTCACCAATAACGATCGCTCCAATGACATTAGGTCCCAGAGAATGAGGTTATTCAGACGTATTAAATGTTTTTGTTTCAGGTTGATGTCGGTCAGAATATCCAGCTGCATCAGGAAAAGAGTCTTGATAGTTTTCAGGTTTAATTTGTAATACTTGTTTCTATTATTCAAAAAGCTTTTTGAGCTAAGTAATGAGCTAAGTAATGAGCTAAGTAATGAGCTAAGTAATGAGCTAAGTAATGAGCTAAGTAATGAGCTAAGTAATGAGCTAATGAATTAAGCTAAAGGGTTACGAAATCCTTCTTTTATGTTTTGTTACCCTTTGTAATATAGGGTTAGAAAAATGTTTTTATTTCAGGTTGATATCGGTCAAAATATTCAGCTGCATCAGGAAAGAGTCTAAAAATGTTTTTGATCACTTGAAATATGTTTTCATAGTTGTTTTTGAGCAATTAAATGAGACTTAAAAGTTATCAAAGGAGATCCATTTCATATGTTATGCATTTGTTACCCTGTGTAATACAGGGTTAGAAAAATGAGTAAATACTCAATATTGTTCCTCTCCACGGAAATCTTTAGTAAAAGGCGAAATATTTATTCGTGGTTATGAAGAGAAACCAGAGTGATCAACACTTTATTTGATCGAGTATATATAAAAGACATAGACTGAATCACATTTTCGTGCTCTCATTTTCTAACCTGGTCAAATATTCAAACCAGAAGACAATGCATTTTGATAATTGGGACAAGGAGAATATGTATACATCTCAAGACATTATATAGATATAAGAATAATCTTATCTTGTTATCATATTAACCTTTTACAAAGACGGGAAACGTTTCATCAACGTATTTCTTATAAAGTAAAATGTTGAAAGTTTTGGTTTATTTAACACTAAGGAAACGCAATATCGAAATAGACTTTTGTTAACACCGATATATTTCTCATTCCTCATCTAAAGAAAGTATCTTGCTTCAAGACACCTAGTAGAAGGAATCTATCATCATTGATATTCTATCATTGTCCATCGCTCCGATATTATTTCGATCTCGGATCGGACCGGAGATGTTAATGTTCAGCAGATTCAAAATTTCTGTTTCATGTTAATTTCGGTCAGAATATCCACCTGCATCAGGAAAAAGAATCAGGCATTGTTTTTAATCACTTTGAATAGTTTTTCATAGTTGATTTTGAGCAATTAAATGAAACTGAAGGGTTATCAAATGAGATCCATTAGGTCCATTTACATGTGTTATGCATTTGTTACCCTGTGTAATACAGGGTTAGAAAAATGAGTAAATACTCAATATTGTTCCTCTCCAAGGAAATCTTTAGTAAAAGGCGAAAGATTTATTCGTGGTTATGAAGAGAAACCAGAATGATCAACAATTTATTTGAGCGAGTATATAACTATATATAAATAAGACCGCGACTGAATTTTTGCGGTGAGCGGTACGCTTGAATCACAGTTTTGTGCTCTCATTTTCTATCCTAGTCAAATATTCAAACCAGACGACAATGTATTTTGATAATTGGGGCAAATAGAATATTCATACATCTCAAAACATTATATAGATATAAGAATAATGTTATTTTATTATCATATTAACCTTTTACAAAGACGGAAAACGTTTCATCAACGTATTTCATATGTAGTCAAAGGATGAAAGTTGTTGGGTTTTTTAACACTAAGGAAACGCAATATTGAAATACACTTTGGTGATCACCGATATATTTCTCATTCATCATCTTCGAAAGAAAATATGTTGCTTTCAGATGCCTAGTAGAAAAGGAACGTATCTTCATTGAGATTCTATCAACCATCGCTCAGATATTATTTTGATCTCAGAGATGTTATTCTTCAGCAGATTCAAAATTCCTGTTTCAGGTTGAATTCGGTCAGAATATTCAGCTGCATCAGAAAATGAGTCTCGACATTTTTCAGGCTTAATTGTATACTTTATTTCTATTATTCAATAAGCTGTTTGAGCTAGGTAATGAAGCTAAAAGGTTACGAAATTCTTCTTTTATGTTTTTGTTACCAAGTATTATATAGGGTTAGAAAAATGTTTTTTTTTCCAGGTTGATACCGGTCAAAATATTCAGCTACATCAGAAAGAGAATCTAACAATGTTTTTTATCACTTTGAATATTTTTCATTGTTGTTTTTGAGCAATTAAATGAGACTTAAAAGTTATCAAAGGAGATCCATTTCATATGTTATGCTTTTGTTACCCTGTGTAATACAGGGTTAGAAAAATGAGTAAATACTCAATATTGTTCCTCTCCACGGAAATCTTTAGTAAAAGGCGAAAGATTTATTCGTGGTTATGAAGAGAAACCAGAGTGATCAACAATTTATTTGAGCGAGTATATATATAAGACCTCGACTGAATTTTTACGGTGAGCGGTAGGCATGAATTACAGTTTTGTGCTCTCATTTTCTATCCTAGTCAAATATTCAAACCAGACGACAATGTATTTTGATAATTGGGGCAAATAGAATATTCATACATCTCAAAACATTATATAGATATAAGAATACTCTAATTTTATTATCATATTAACCTTTTACAAAGACGGAAAACGTTTCATCAACGTATTTCATATGTAGTCAAAGGATGAAAGTTGTTGGGTTTTTTAACACTAAGGAAACGCAATATTGAAATACACTTTGGTGATCACCGATATATTTCTCATTCATCATCTTCGAAAGAAAATATGTTGCTTTCAGATGCCTAGTAGAAAAGGAACGTATCTTCATTGAGATTCTATCAACCATCGCTCAGATATTATTTTGATCTCAGAGATGTTATTCTTCAGCAGATTCAAAATTCCTGTTTCAGGTTGAATTCGGTCAGAATATTCAGCTGCATCAGAAAATGAGTCTTGACATTTTTCAGGCTTAATTGTATACTTTATTTCTATTATTCAATAAGCTGTTTGAGCTAGGTAATGAAGCTAAAAGGTTACGAAATTCTTCTTTTATGTTTTTGTTACCAAGTATTATATAGGGTTAGAAAAATGTTTTTTTCCAGGTTGATATCGGTCAAAATATTCAGCTACATCAGAAAGAGAATCTAACAATGTTTTTTATCACTTTGAATATTTTTCATTGATGTTTTTGAGCAATTAAATGAGACTTAAAAGTTATCAAAGGAGATCCATTTCATATGTTATGCTTTTGTTACCCTGTGTAATACAGGGTTAGAAAAATGAGTAAATACTCAATATTGTTCCTCTCCACGGAAATCTTTAGTAAAAGGCGAAAGATTTATTCGTGGTTATGAAGAGAAACCAGAGTGATCAACAATTTATTTGAGCGTAGTATATATATAAGACCTCGACTGAATTTTTGCGGTGAGCGGTAGGCATGAATCACAGTTTTGTGCTCTCATTTTCTATCCTAGTCAAATATTCAAACCAGACGACAATGTATTTTGATAATTGGGGCAAATAGAACATTCATACATCTCAAAACATTATATAGATATAAGAATACTCTAATTTTATTATCATATTAACCTTTTACAAAGACGGGAAACGTTTCATCAACGTATTTCATATGTAGTCAAAGGTTGAAAAATGTGTATTTTAACACTAAGGAAACGCAATATTGAAATTACACTTTGGTGATCACCGATATATTTCTCATTCATCATCTTCGAAAGAAAATATGTTGCTTTCAGATGCCTAGTAGAAAAGGAACGTATCTTCATTGAGATTCTATCAACCATCGCTCAGATATTATTTTGATCTCAGAGATGTTATTCTTCAGCAGATTCAAAATTCCTGTTTCAGGTTGAATTCGGTCAGAATATTCAGCTGCATCAGAAAATGAGTCTCGACATTTTTCAGGCTTAATTGTATACTTTATTTCTATTATTCAATAAGCTGTTTGAGCTAGGTAATGAAGCTAAAAGGTTACGAAATTCTCCTTTTATGTTTTTGTTACCAAGTATTATATAGGGTTAGAAAAATGTTTCATTCCAGGTTGATATCGGTCAAAATATTCAGCTGCATCAGAAAGAGAGTCTAAAAATGTTTTTTATCACTTTGAATATTTTCATTGTTGTTTTTGAGCAATTGAATGAGACTTAAAAGTTATCAAAGGAGATCCATTTCATATGTTATGCTTTTGTTACCCTGTGTAATACAGGGTTAGAAAAATGAGTAAATACTCAATATTGTTCCTCTCCACGGAAATCTTTAGTAAAAGGCGAAAGATTTATTCGTGGTTATGAAGAGAAACCAGAGTGATCAACAATTTATTTGAGCGAGTATATATATAAGACCTCGACTGAATTTTTGCGGTGAGCGGTAGGCATGAATTACAGTTTTGTGCTCTCATTTTCTATCCTAGTCAAATATTCAAACCAGACGACAATGTATTTTGATAATTGGGGCAAATAGAATATTCATACATCTCAAAACATTATATAGATATAAGAATACTCTAATTTTATTATCATATTAACCTTTTACAAAGACGGAAAACGTTTCATCAACGTATTTCATATGTAGTCAAAGGTTGAAAGTTGTTGGGGTTTTTTAACACTAAGGAAACGCAATATTGAAATACACTTTGGTGATCACCGATATATTTCTCATTCATCATCTTCGAAAGAAAATATGTTGCTTTCAGATGCCTAGTAGAAAAGGAACGTATCTTCATTGAGATTCTATCAACCATCGCTCAGATATTATTTTGATCTCAGAGATGTTATTCTTCAGCAGATTCAAAATTCCTGTTTCAGGTTGAATTCGGTCAGAATATTAAGCTGCATCAGAAAATGAGTCTCGACATTTTTCAGGCTTAATTGTATACTTTATTTCTATTATTCAATAAGCTGTTTGAGCTAGGTAATGAAGCTAAAAGGTTACGAAATTCTTCTTTTATGTTTTTGTTACCAAGTATTATATAGGGTTAGAAAAATGTTTTTTTTCCAGGTTGATACCGGTCAAAATATTCAGCTACATCAGAAAGAGAATCTAACAATGTTTTTTATCACTTTGAATATTTTTCATTGATGTTTTTGAGCAATTAAATGAGACTTAAAAGTTATCAAAGGAGATCCATTTCATATGTTATGGCTTTTGTTACCCTATGTAATACAGGGTTAGAAAAATGAGTAAATACTCAATATTGTTCCTCTCCACGGAAATCTTTAGTAAAAGGCGAAAGATTTATTCGTGGTTATGAAGAGAAACCAGAGTGATCAACAATTTATTTGAGCGAGTATATATATAAGACCTCGACTGAATTTTTGCGGTGAGCGGTAGGTCTATGAATCACAGTTTTGTGCTCTCATTTTCTATCTCTAGTCAAATATTCAAACCAGACGACAATGTATTTTGATAATTGGGGCAAATAGAACATTCATACATCTCAAAACATTATATAGATATAAGAATACTCTAATTTTAATATCATATTAACCTTTTACAAAGACGGGAAAACGTTTCAATCAACGTATTTCATATGTAGTCAAAGGTTGAAAAAATGTGTATTTTAACACTAAGGAAACGCAATATTGAATTACACTTTGGTGATCACCGAGATATTTCTCATTCATCATCTTCGAAAGAAAATATGTTGCTTTCCAATGCCTAGTAGAAAAGGAACGTATCTTCATTGAGATTCTATCAACCATCGCTCAGATATTATTTTGATCTCAGAGATGTTATTCTTCAGCAGATTCAAAATTCCTGTTTCAGGTTGAATTTGGTCAGAATATTCAGCTGCATCAGAAAATGAGTCTTGACATTTTTCAGGCTTAATTGTATAATTTATTTCTATCATTCAATAAGCTGTTTGAGCTAGGTAATGAAGCTAAAAGGTTACGAAATTCTCTTTTATGTGTTTTTGTTACCAAGTATTATATAGGGTTAGAAAAATGTTTCATTCCAGGTTGAAATATCGGTCAAATATTCAGCTGCATCAGAGACTTAAAAGAGAGTCCTAAAAATGCTTTTTTTTATCAGGGTTGAATAGTTTTTCATTGATTGTTTTTGAGCAATTAAATGAGACGTGGTTTAAAAGAGTGATCAAAGGAGTATATATGCAAGATCCATTTTTGCGGTGAGCCGTAGGCTTGAATCACAGTTTTGTGCTCTCATTTTCTATTCTAGTCAAATATTCAAACCAGACGACAATGTATTTTGATAATTGGGGCAAATAGAATATTCATACATCTCAAAACATTATATAGATATAAGAATAAACTCTTATTTTATTATCATATTAACCTTTTACAAAGACGGAAAACGTTTCATCAACGTATTTCATATGTAGTCAAAGGATGAAAGATGTGTTTTTTAACACTAAGGAAACGCAATATTGAAATACACTTTGGTGATCACCGATATATTTCTCATTCATCATCTTCGAAAGAAAATATGTTGCTTTCAGATGCCTAGTAGAAAAGGAACGTATCTTCATTGAGATTCTATCAACCATCGCTCAGATATTATTTTGATCTCAGAGATGTTATTCTTCAGCAGATTCAAAATTCCTGTTTCAGGTTGAATTCGGTCAGAATATTCAGCTGCATCAGAAAATGAGTCTCGACATTTTTCAGGCTTAATTGTATACTTTATTTCTATTATTCAATAAGCTGTTTGAGCTAGGTAATGAAGCTAAAAGGTTACGAAATTCTTTTTTATGTTTTTGTTACCAAGTATTATATAGGGTTAGAAAAAATGTTTTATTCCACGTTGATATCGGTCAAAATATTCAGCTACATCAGAAAGAGGGTCTAACAATGTTTTTTATCACTTTGAATATTTTTCATTGTTGTTTTTGAGCAATTAAATGAGACTTAAAAGTTATCAAAGGAGATCCATTTCATATGTTATGCTTTTGTTACCCTGTGTAATACAGGGTTAGAAAAAATGAGTAAATACTCAATATTGTTCCTCTCCACGGAAACATCTTTAGTAAAAGGCGAAAGATTTATTCGTGGTTATGAAGAGAAACCAGAGTGATCAACAATTCATTTGAGCGAGTATATATGTAAGACCTCGACTGAATTTTTGCGGTGAGCCGTAGGCTTGAATCACAGTTTTGTGCTCTCATTTTCTATCCTAGTCAAATATTCAAACCAGACGACAATGTATTTTGATAATTGGGGCAAATAGAATATTCATACATCTCAAAAACATTATATAGATATAAGAATACTCTTATTTTATTATCATATTTAACCTTTTACAAAGACGGGAAACGTTTCATCAACGTATTTCATATGTAGTCAAAGGATGAAAGATGTGGGGTTTTTTAACACTAAGGAAACGCAATATTGAAATACACTTTGGTGATCACCGATATATTTCTCATTCATCATCTTCGAAAGAAAATATGTTGCTTTCAGATGCCTAGTAGAAAAGGAACGTATCTTCATTGAGATTCTATCAACCATCGCTCAGATATTATTTTGATCTCAGAGATGTTATTCTTCAGCAGATTCAAAATTCCTGTTTCAGGTTGAATTCGGTCAGAATATTCAGCTGCATCAGAAAATGAGATCGACATTTTTCAGGCTTAATTGTATACTTTATTTCTATTATTCAATAAGCTGTTTGAGCTAGGTTATGAAGCTAAAAGGTTACGAAATTCTTCTTTGATGTTTTTTGTTACCAAGTATTATATAGGGTTAGAAAAATGTTTTATTCCACGTTGATATCGGTCAAAATATTCAGCTACATCAGAAAGAGGGTCTAACAATGTTTTTTATCACTTTGAATATTTTTCATTGTTGTTTTTGAGCAATTAAATGAGACTTAAAAGTTATCAAAGGAGATCCATTTCATATGTTATGCTTTTGTTACCCTGTGTAATACAGGGTTAGAAAAATGAGTAAATACTCTATATTGTTCCTCTCCACGGAAATCTTTAGTAAAAGGCGAAAGATTTATTCGTGGTTATGAAGAGAAACCAGAGTGATCAACAATTTATTTGAGCGAGTATATATGCAAGACCTCGACTGAATTTTTGCGTGTGAGCCGTAGGCTTGAATCACAGTTTTGTGCTCTCATTTTCTATTCTATTCAAATATTCAAACCAGACGACAATGTATTTTGATAATTGGGGCAAATAGAATATTTATACATCTCAAAACATTATATAAATATAAGAATAAACTTATTTTATTATCATATTAACCTTTTACAAAGACGGGAAACGTTTCATCAACGTATTTCATATGTAGTCAAAGGTTGAAAGATGTGTATTTTAACACTAAGGAAACGCAATATTGAAATACACTTTGGTGATCACCGATATATTTCTCATCATCATCTTCGAAAGAAAAATATGTTGCTTTCAGATGCCTAGTAGAAAAGGAACGTATCTTCATTGAGATTCTATCAACCATCGCTCAGATATTATTTTGATCTCAGAGATGTTATTCTTCAGCAGATTCAAAATTCCTGTTTCAGGTTGAATTCGGTCAGAATATTCAGCTGCATCAGAAAATGAGTCTCGACATTTTTCAGGCTTAATTGTATACTTTATTTCTATTATTCAATAAGCTGTTTGAGCTAGGTAATGAAGCTAAAAGGTTACGAAATTCTTCTTTTTATGTTTTTGTTACCAAGTATTATATAGGGTTAGAAAAATGTTTTATTCCACGTTGATACCGGTCAAAATATTCAGCTACATCAGAAAGAGGTCTAACAATGTTTTTTATCACTTTGAATATTTTTCATTGTTGTTTTTGAGCAATTAAATGAGACTTAAAAGTTATCAAAGGAGATCCATTTCATATGTTATGCTTTTGTTACCCTGTGTAATACAGGGTTAGAAAAATGAGTAAATACTCAATATTGTTCCTCTCCACGGAAATCTTTAGTAAAAGGCGAAAGATTTATTCGTGGTTATGAAGAGAAACCAGAGTGATCAACAATTTATTTGAGCGAGTATATATGTAAGACCTCGACTGAATTTTTGCGGTGAGCCGTAGGCTTGAATCACAGTTTTGTGCTCTCATTTTCTATTCTAGTCAAATATTCAAATCAGACGACAATGTATTTTGATAATTGGGGCAAATAGAATATTCATACATCTCAAAACATTATTATATAGATATAAGAATACTCTAATTTTATTATCATATTAACCTTTTACAAAGACGGAAAACGTTTCATCAACGTATTTCATATGTAGTCAAAGGTTGAAAGTTGTTGGGTATTTTTTAAGGAAACGCAATATTGAAATACACTTTGGTGATCACCGATATATTTCTCATTCATCATCTTCGAAAGAAAATATGTTGCTTTCAGATGCCTAGTAGAAAAGGAACGTATCTTCATTGAGATTCTATCAACCATCGCTCAGATATTATTTTGATCTCAGAGATGTTATTCTTCAGCAGATTCAAAATTCCTGTTTCAGGTTGAATTCGGTCAGAATATTCAGCTGCATCAGAAAATGAGTCTCGACATTTTTCAGGCTTAATTGTATACTTTTTCTATTATTCAATAAGCTGTTTGAGCTAGGTAATGAAGCTAAAAGGTTACGAAATTCTTCTTTGATGTTTTTGTTACCAAGTATTATATAGGGTTATGAGAAAAATGTTTTATTCCAGGTTGATATCGGTCAAAATATTCAGCTACATCAGAAAGAGGAGTCTAACAATGTTTTTTATTACTTTGAATATTTTTCATTGTTGTTTTTGAGCAATTAAATGAGACTTAAAAGTTATCAAAGGAGATCCATTTCATATGTTATGCTTTTGTTACCCTGTGTAATACAGGGTTAGAAAAATGAGTAAATACTCAATATTGTTCCTCTCCACGGAAATCTTTAGTAAAAGGCGAAAGATTTATTCGTGGTTATGAAGAGAAACCAGAGTGATCAACAATTTATTTGAGCGAGTATATATATAAGACCTCGACTTAATTTCTATGGTGAGCGGTAGGCTTGAATCACAGTTTTGTGCTCTCATTTTCTATCCTAGTCAAATATTCAAACCAGACGACAATGTATTTTGATAATTGGGGCAAATAGAATATTCATACATCTCAAAACATTATATAGATATAAGAATACTCTTAATTTTATTATCATATTAACCTTTTACAAAGACGGAAAACGTTTCATCAACGTATTTCATATGTAGTCAAAGGATGAAAGTTGTGGGTTTTTAACACTAAGGAAACGCAATATTGAAATACACTTTGGTGATCACCGATATATTTCTCATTCATCATCTTCGAAAGAAAATATGTTGCTTTCAGATGCCTAGTAGAAAAGGAACGTATCTTCATTGAGATTCTATCAACCATCGCTCAGATATTATTTTGATCTCAGAGATGTTATTCTTCAGCAGATTCAAAATTCCTGTTTCAGGTTGAATTCGGTCAGAATATTCAGCTGCATCAGAAAATGAGTCTCGACATTTTTCAGGCTTAATTGTATACTTTATTTCTATTATTCAATAAGCTGTTTGAGCTAAGTAATGAAGCTAAAAGGTTACGAAATTCCTTCTTTGATGTTTTTGTTACCAAGTATTATATAGGGTTAGAAAAATGTTTAATTCCAGGTTGATATCGGTCAAAATATATTCAGCTAGCATCAGAAAGAGAGTCTAACAATGTTTTTTATCACTTTGAATATTTTTCATTGTTGTTTTTGAGCAATTAAATGAGACTTAAAAGTTATCAAAGGAGATCCATTTCATATGTTATGCTTTTGTTACCCTGTGTAATACAGGGTTAGAAAAATGAGTAAATACTCAATATTGTTCCTCTCCACGGAAATCTTTAGTAAAAGGCGAAAGATTTATTCGTGGTTATGAAGAGAAACCAGAGTGATCAACAATTTATTTGAGCGAGTATATATATGTCAAGACCTCGACTGAATTTTTGCGGTGAGCGGTAGGCTTGAATCACAGTTTTGTGCTCTCATTTTCTATCCTAGTCAAATATTCAAACCAGACGACAATGTATTTTGATAATTGGGGCAAATAGAATACATTCATACATCTCAAAACATTATATAGATATAAGAATACTCTAATTTTATTATTCATATTAACCTTTTACAAAGACGGAAAACGTTTCATCAACGTATTTCATATGTAGTCAAAGGATGAAAGTTGTGTATTTTAACACTAAGGAAACGCAATATTGAAATACACTTTGGTGATCACCGATATATTTCTCATTCATCATCTTCGAAAGAAAATATGTTCCTTTCAGATGCCTAGTAGAAAAGGAACGTATCTTCATTGAGATTCTATCAACCATCGCTCAGATATTATTTTGATCTCAGAGATGTTATTCTTCAGCAGATTCAAAATTCCTGTTTCAGGTTGAATTCGGTCAGAATATTCAGCTGCATCAGAAAATGAGTCTCGACATTTTTCAGGCTTAATTGTATACTTTATTTCTATTATTCAATAAGCTGTTTGAGCTAGGTAATGAAGCTAAAAGGTTACGAAATTCTTCTTTT
Organism: Argopecten irradians; assembly: GCF_041381155.1. Taxonomy (NCBI): domain Eukaryota; kingdom Metazoa; phylum Mollusca; class Bivalvia; order Pectinida; family Pectinidae; genus Argopecten; species Argopecten irradians. The sequence goes on from NW_027188066.1 coordinate 46,422, forward strand.
ATGTTTTTGTTACCAAGTATTATATAGGGTTAGAAAAATGTTTTATTCCAGGTTGATATCGGTCAAAATATTCAGCTACATCAGAAAGAGAGTCTAACAATGTTTTTTTATCACTTTGAATATTTTTCATTGTTGTTTTTGAGCAATTAAATGAGACTTAAAAGTTATCAAAGGAGATCCATTTCATATGTTATGCTTTTGTTACCCTGTGTAATACAGGGTTAGAAAATAAGTAAATACTCAATATTGTTCCTCTCCACGGAAATCTTTAGTAAAAGGCGAAAGATTTATTCGTGGTTATGAAGAGAAACCAGAGTGATCAACAATTTATTTGAGCGAGTATATATATAAGACCTCAACTGAATTTTTGCGGTGAGCCGTAGGCTTGAATCACAGTTTTGTGCTCTCATTTTCTATTCTATTCAAATATTCAAACCAGACGACAATGTATTTTGATAATTGGGGCAAATAGAATATTCATACATCTCAAAACATTATATAGATATAAGAATACTCTATTTTATTATCATATTAACCTTTTACAAAGACGGGAAAACGTTTCATCAACGTATTTCATATGTAGTCAAAGGTTGAAAGATGGTGTATTTTAACACTAAGGAAACGCAATATTGAAATACACTTTGGTGATCACCGATATATTTCTCATTCATCATCTTCGAAAGAAAATATGTTGCTTTCAGATGCCTAGTAGAAAAGGAACGTATCTTCATTGAGATTCTATCAACCATCGCTCAGATATTATTTTGATCTCAGAGATGTTATTCTTCAGCAGATTCAAAATTCCTGTTTCAGGTTGAATTCGGTCAGAATATTCAGCTGCATCAGAAAATGAGTCTTGACATTTTTCAGGCTTAATTGTATACTTTATTTCTATCATTCAATAAGCTGTTTGAGCTAAGTAATGAAGCTAAAAGGTTACGAAATTCTTCTTTTATGTTTTTGTTACCAAGTATTATATAGGGTTAGAAAAATGTTTTATTCCAGGTTGATATCGGTCAAAATATTCAGCTAGCATCAGAAAGAGAGTCTAACAATGTTTTTTATCACTTTGAATATTTTTCATTGTTGTTTTTGAGCAATTAAATGAGACTTAAAAGTTATCAAAGGAGATCCATTTCATATGTTATGCTTTTGTTACCCTGTGTAATACAGGGTTAGAAAAATGAGTAAATACTCAATATTGTTCCTCTCCACGGAAATCTTTAGTAAAGGCGAAAGATTTATTCGTGGTTATGAAGAGAGAAACCAGAGTGATCAACAATTTATTTGAGCGAGTATATATGCAAGACCTCGACTGAATTTTTGCGGTGAGCGGTAGGCTTGAATCACAGTTTTGTGCTCTCATTTTCTATCCTAGTCAAATATTCAAAACCAGACGACAATGTATTTTGATAATTGGGGCAAATAGAATATTCATACATCTCAAAACATTATATAGATATAAGAATACTCTAATTTTATTATCATATTAACCTTTTACAAAGACGGGAAACGTTTCATCAACGTATTTCATATGTAGTCAAAGGATGAAAGTTGTTGGGTTTTTTAACACTAAGGAAACGCAATATTGAAATACACTTTGGT
>NW_027188067.1:0-47912 GCF_041381155.1 Argopecten irradians
TTTGACACTGAGTGAGTCTGACTTCGGCTATAAACCTAACACTGGTGCGTCTGACTTCGGCTATCATACCATGGTGAGTTGACCTAACCTACACTGGTGAGTTTGACTACATACCTAACACTGGTGAGTTTGGACTTCGGCTACATATCCTTCACTGGTGAGTTTGACTTCGGCTATATACTAACACTGGTAACACTACCTAACACTGGTGAGTTTCACTTCGGCTACATACCTAACACTGGTGAGTTTGACTTCGGCTACCTAACACTGGTGCCTTCGGCTACACTGGTGAGTTTGACTTCGGCTATATACCTAACACTGGTGAGTTTGACTTCGGCTACCCACTGTGCGTCCTAAACACTGGTGAGTCTGACACTGTGACACTGTTGAGTTTGACTTCGGCTACTCCGGCTATATACTGGTGACATTTCGGCTATATACTACTTCATCGCTATATACCTAACACTGGTGAGTCTGATCCTGACTTCGGCTACCTACCACTGGTGAGTTTGACTTCGGCTAATACCCGGAACTGACACTGGTGAGTTGACTTCGGCTATATACCTAACACTGGTGAGTTTAACAATCTGGTAAGTCTGACTTACCTAACACTGGTGAGTTTGACTTCGGCTATATACCTAACACTGGTGAGTAACACTGGCTATATACTAACACTGGTGAGTTTGACTTCGGCTATAACACACTGGTGACCAACACTGGTGAGTCTGACTTCGGCTACATACCTAACACTGGTGAGTTTGACTTCGGCTACATACCTAACACTGGTGAGTTTGACTTCGGCTGTATACTTCGGCTACATACCTAACAACTGGTGAGTCTGACTTCGGCTATATACCCCCTAACACTGGTGAGTGAGACTTCGGCTAATCACTTACCATTGGTGAGTCTGACATATACCTATAAGTCACTGGCTTTATACCTAGTGGTTGACTTCGGCTTCATACCTAACACTGGTGAGTTTGACTACCCCTCACTGGCTGAGTTTGACTTCGGCTATATACACCTAATACCTAACACTGGTGAGTTTGACTATCTTCGGCTACATACCTAACAAACTGGTGAGTTTGACTTCGGCTACATACCCCTAACACTGGTGAGTTTGACTTCGGCTATATACCTAACACTGGTGGATGAGTGACTTCGGCTTTAACACTGGTAGCTTCGGCTATATACCTAACACTGGTGAGTTTGACTTCGGCTACATATACTACCTAACACTGGTGAGTTTGACTAACACTGGTGAGTTTGACTTCGGCTAATACCTAACACTGGTGCGTACTTCGGCTAAACACTGGTGAGTTTGACCTTCGGCTAACACCCTAACACTGGTGAGTCTTTGACTTCGGCTATACCTAACACTGGTGAGTTGACTTCGGCTACATACCTAACACTGGTGACATACCTAACAACTGGTGAGTTTGACTTCGACTACACTGGTGAGTTTGACTTCGGCTACATACCTAACACTGGTGAGTTTGACTTCGGCTACATACCTAACACTGGTGAGTTTGACTTCGGCTACATACCTAACACTGGTGAGTTTGACTTCGGCTACATACCTAACACTGGTGAGTTTGACTTCGGCTATATACCTAACACTGGTGAGTTTGACTTCGGCTACATACCTAACACTGGTGAGTTTGACCTTAACCTAACACTGGTGAGTATGACTTCGGCTACATACATACCTATAACACTGGTGAGTTTGACTTCGGCTATATACCTAACACTGGTGAGTTTGACTTCGGCTATATACCTAACACTGGTGAGTTTGACTTCGGCTACATACCTAACACTGGTGAGTTTGACTTCGGCTACATACCTAACACTGGTGAGTTTGACTTCGGCTATATACCTAACACTGGTGAGTTTGACTTCGGCTACATACCTAACGGCTTAATATACCTAACACTGGTGAGTTTGACTTCGGCTACATACCTAACACTGGTGAGTCTGACTTCGGCTATATACCTAACACTGGTGAGTTTTGACTTCGTTACATACCCCTACACTGGTGAGTTTGACTTCGGCTATATACCTACACTGGTATATACCTAACACTGGTGAGTTTGACTTCGGCTATACCTATACCTAACACTGGTGAGTTTCGGCCTATGACTTCGGCTATCATACCTAAGTCACTGGTGAGTTTAACTACTTCGGCTACATACCTAACACTTCGGCTATATACCTAACACTGGTGAGTTGACTTCGGCTATATACCCTAACACTGGTGAGTTTATATGACTTCGGCTATACATACTGGGTGAGTTTGACTTCGGCTACATACCTAACACTGGTGAGTCTGACTTCGTTTATACCCTAACACTGTTCGGCTACATACCTAACACTGGTGAGTTTGACTTCGGCTATATACCTAACACTGGTGAGTTTGACTTCGGCTACTTCCTAACACTGGTGAGTAACTTCATACCTACTAATCTGGTGAGTTTGACTTCGGCTACATACCCCTAACACTGGTGAGTTTGACTTCGGCTATATACCTAACACTGGTGACTTCGGTCTGACTTCGGCTACATATACCTAACACTGAGTGAGACTTCGGCTATATACCTAACACTGGTGAGTTTGACTTCGGCTACATACCGGCTAAACACTGGTGAGATTTTGACTTCGGCTACGTCGCTATACCTACCTAACACTGGTGAGTTTGACTTCGGCTAACACTGGTGAGTTTGACTTCGGCTATATACCTAACACTGGTGAACCTAATACTGGTGGTGAGTTTGACTTCGGCTATAACACTGGTGAAGTTGACTAAACACTGGTGAGTTCTGACTTCGGCTAACACTATATACCTAACACTGGTGAGTTTTCGACTTAACACTGCTACATACCCCTATATACCTAACACTGGTGAGTTTTCGACTACATACCTAACACTGGTGAGTCTGACTTCGGCTAATACCTAACACTGGTGAGTTTTCGGCTGGTGACTCGGCTATATACCTACACTGGTGAGTTTGACTTCGGCTACATACCTAACACTGGTGACACTGGTCTGACTTCGGCTACATACCCCTAACACTGAGTGTCTGACTTCGGCTATATACCACTGGTAACACTGGTGAGTTTGACTTCGGCTACATACCTAACACTGGTGAACCTTCGGCTACACAACACTGGTGAGTTTGACTTCGGCTACTACCTAACACCTAACAACACTGGTGAGTTTTGACTTCGGCTACATACCTAACACTGGTGAGTTGAGTGAGACTTCGGCTACATACCTAACACTGGTGACTTCTTCTAATACCTAACACTGGTGAGTTTGACTTCGGCTATTACCCACCTAACACTGGTGAGTCTGACTTCGGCTACTTCCTAACACTGGTGATATACCCCCTAACATTGGTGAGTTTGACTTTGACTACAGTTAACACTGGTGACTTCACCCCCTAACACTGGTGAGTTTGACTTCGGCTAACACTGGTGGTGCGTTTGACTTCGGCTACATACCTAACAACACTGGTGAGTACATACCTGACTTCGGCTACATACCTAACACTGGTGAGTTTGACTTCGGCTACATACCTAACACTGGTGAGTCTGACTTCGGCTACATACCTAACACTGGTGAGTTTGACTTCGGCTACATACCTAACACTGGTGAGTCTGACTTCGGCTATATACCCCTAACACTGAGTTTGACTTCGGCTATACTTAGCTAATACCTAACACTGGTGACCTGTGAGTCTGACGGCTACATACCTAACAACTGGTGAGTTTGACTTATATATGACGGCTACATACCTAACCTAACACTGGTGAGTTTGACTTCGGCTATATACCCCTAACACTGGTGAGTTTGACTTCGGCTAAACACTGGTGAGTAACTTCACTGGTGAGTCTGACTTCGGCTATATACCTATATGGTGAGTTTGACTTCGGCTATATACCTAACACTACATGGTGAGTTTGACTTCGGCTACAACACTACCCTTCGGCTTCATAACACTGGTGAGTTTGACTTCGCTATATACCTAACACTGGTGAGTTTGACTTCGGCTATATATACCTAACACTGGTGAGTTTGACCTTCAGCTACATACCTTCACTGGTTGAGTAATACTATGGTGAGTTTGGACTTCGGCTTCATACCCTAACACTGGTGAGTTTGACTTCGGCTACATACCTATACTAACACTGGTGAGTTTGACTTCGGCTACATACCTAACACTGGTGAGTTTGACTTCGGCTTACATACCTAACACTTGAGTGATCTGACTTCGGCTATACCTAACACTGGTGAGTTTGAACACTTCGGTTCCATACCTAACACTGGTGAGTTTGACTTCGGCTTACATACCTAACACTGGTGAGCTTTATACTTCAGCTAAAACACTGGTGACTTCGGCTTGACCTAACACTGGTGCGTCAACTTCGGCTACCTAACACTGGTGGTGAACCTAACACTTGAGTTGTTTACTTCGGCTACATACCTAACACTGGTGAGTTTGTTTCGGCTACATACCTAACACTGGTGAGTTTGACTTCCATGCCTAACACTGGTGAGTGTTGACTTCGGCTTGACCTTCGGCTACATACCCACTAACACTGGTGAGTTTGACTTCGCTATATTACCTAACACTGGTGACTTCGGCTACATACCTAACACTGGTGAGTTTGACTTCGGCTATATACCTAACACTGGTGAACTTCGGCTAATACCTACACTGGTGAGTTTGAGATATATACCTAACACTGGTGAGTTGACTTGGCTACATACCTTAAACTTGAGTTTGACTAATAACCTTACACTGGTGAGTTTACTTCGCGGGAAATAACTGCCTAACACTGGTGGTGGTGAGTTTTGACTTCGGCTTGGTGAGTCTGACTTCGGCTATATACCTAAACTGGTGGGTCTGACCTCGGCTATATACCTTAAACACTGGTGAGTTTGACTTCGGCTACCTTCTGATTCGGCTAATACCTAACACTGGTGAATGACTTCGGCTATGGTGAGTTCATGAAGGTGAAGCTAAACACTGGTTGATTTGACTTCGGCTAATGATATACCTAAACACTGGTGAGTCGTGTTGGCTATATACCTTACACTGGTGAGTCTGACGGCTACCTAACACTGATGAGCACTTCGTACATACATTAACCTCCGCTACCTTAATAACTGGTGAACCGGCTATTAACACTGGTGAGTGGATACCATAACACTGGCGAGTTTGACTTCGGCTATATACCCCTAACAGTTTGACCTTCGGCTATATACCTAACACTGGTGAGTTGGACTTCGGCTAATATACCTAACACTGGTGAGTGAGACTCGGCTATATACCTTAACACTGGTTGAGTTTGACTTCGGCTATCATACCTAACACTGGTTTTGACTTCAGCTACAACTGAACACTGGTGTTTGACTTCGTTATTAACACTTGAGTTCCAACTTCGGCTATAACATAGTCTGAGTTTCACTGGTGAGTTTGACTTCGGCTACATAAAACAGTTTGACTTCGGCTACATACCTAACAACTGGTGGTTTGACTTCAGCTACATACCCCTAACACTGGTGAGTTTGACTTCGGCTATATACCTAACACTGGTGCGTCTGACTTCGGCTACATAGGTGAGTGAGACTTCGGCTATACTTCGGCAAAGATATCACAAGTTTGACTTCGGCTACATACCTACAACTGGTGAGTTTGACTTCTGACAAACACTGGTGAGTCTGACTTCGAAAATACCTAACACTGGGGAGTCTTCGGCTACATACCACTGGTGAGTTTGGACTTTCGGCTACCTTAACACTGCTGAGTTTGACTTCGGCTACATACCTAAATGGCTTCGGCTGTTAACCTTAACACTGGTGAGTTTGACTTCGGCTATATACCTAACACTGACCTAACAATTATGAAAGCAAGTCTTGACCAAACAGTACCAAACACTGGTGAGTTTGAATACCTAACACTGATGTGACCCCTAACACTGTGTGAGCAACATAACCCCTAACGTGAGTTTGACTTTCGGCTTATAACGCGTTATTCGGTATACCACGTGCTATCATAGAGGATCTTGACATCGGCTATATACCCTATAACACTGGTGAGTTTGACTTACCTACTGGCTCCCAGTAACACTGTGAGTTTGACTTCGGCTATATAACTAACATCCTTAACATGTCCCAGTGAGTGATTACTACATCCTTTACATGTTCTGGCTAAAATGTTACCAGTAGTATTACACTCCTAGTATTAATGTGGCACTTTTTCTGCATACCAATTTGACGCTACAGACATCTGTAAGTTTTTCACATCGCTTGTATCGTTGACTTACCAACTCTATTTATCCCATGGCACATTCTGTTAAATGACCGATTGATTCCAAACTGTGGCGTGTTATAACACATTTTTGTTCAAATGAGACAAGAAATGATTTGTATCGTAATAACCGTATTATGTGATAAAACATTTGACTCCTAGTTTTGACGTTTTTACATGGTACTTCGTCCATCGCATATGAAGTTTCAACTGAAACATTTTACATGTGTAAGAGTTTCACAATAAACGTACATAAATACGAAAATCCGCAGCGCACCTCTTCCTTGTGGTGTTCAGCGTATGTGGAAGTGCGAGGTCTGTATTTTGTGGTATTTCCGTGTAAAATCAAACAGCGATCTCTAAGCATATCTGGGGTGAGTCATTATGAGTCAAGCTATTACATATATAATACGTTTACAGGTAGCTGATGATGACACCAGCCTCTTTTCTGCCAACACTGTCGAGTTAGAAGTTACTCTACACATGACGGAAACAGGCGAATATCACTTCCATGTACTCTCTGAATATCCATATTTGAGTTAGATTATAGTGTAATGAAGACAATTACAAAGAACCTTCAAAGCGACGCCATATATTCCTGTAAGTGTAGCCCCTATCATATAGTGTAATATTGGTATGTGGGTCTCATTAAATGTGCTTTACTGATAACAAATGGTTAATATTTATCCATTAAACGTGAGAAAATGAAGATTTTCTTTCAGGTAACAAATTTACTTTTATACACTATTAACTTCTTGTTGTAATACATAATTATATGCGGTTAAACATCAAATATGCACTGTCGGCGGTAGTGAGCATCAGGAGGAATGACTCTGCCAGTGCCGTGTCGTTTATGCAATGTATGTACAATGTAAGGCATTCGATTAATTTTGCTAAAATAAATTATGAAACGGCGGGGTCCCGCTTGAGATGTTGATCTAAATTTATAAAAAAAAAAAAGAAAATGACATTTACAAAGAATATATTCTTACTCGTGGTAGTAGAATCAATGAAATGTTTACATTTTTAGTAAATAATTTCGAGCTCATTACAACGTGTTTACAATTTTATAATAGCAACTTTAAGGATGAATGCAAGCATGCTAACAAAATGTGATTTTTTTCACTATCAAAAACGAAGAGCAGACGAGAATTAGTATTTTTCCTTTCATGTTAATATATGTATCAAAATTTACTTACTTTAATACCTATACCATCCATCTGAAGATGTTTGAGTAGTCTAAGTTTTACTTTAAGTTAATAATATGGAAAAATAATCAATTGCCTCCCGTATAAAGTGTATTAACAAAAATCGCTTGTGGCACTATTAGCTTATTAGTGACAAATATGGAGTATAATGATGGCGCATTCCCCAAAGGCGAAAATTAATTATCTTGTAAGTTATTTTTTGAGTGTTAATTAAGGCATATAATAAATACACGATTAAGACATCCAAATTTTTGTTAGAATGATGATAGAGCATCATCATATAACTGTGTCGCGGTTGGTAGCAATCTTTAAGATCTTACTCATTATATTCATTTTCAATGAGCATTTTTGCGAGTTACGCGAAGCTACAGTTATAAAAACCAATTGACCCACCAGCCATCCAATTGCTAAAGGTGTTGCGGGGTAGTGAACATAAACTTCGTGAGCTGAAAGTCCCTTCTCATGTCCCTCTGATGACTGTGACCGGATATTGTCCTAAACTTTCAAAGCGAATTGCTGGACGTCCCGGCGTGGAGGAGAATAGGAATACCTGCCGTAAAGACCTCCATCGCGACTTACGCTATGGTTCAGGTATCAAATCTCCCGTTTTACCGATATTCATCACAAATTCTTGGTGTATCTAATTGCAGCGCTATTTCGGAATCCGTCATCAGCATACCAGTACGAGTACGAGACCTGGTGAGTTCAAGAGCTGACATATCGTTTTTGAACTAGTTGGTATGTAGTAGCGCAGTCCCTGATATCGTTGAAGCTGAGGATCGGTCGCATACGAAACTAAGCAGTGGTATAAATCTATACCCTGAATCGACGCACAACTATTTCACTATTTACGCTGAACTTTTTCAGAAGAAGAATTATTTAGCCGGTAATAGTTCCGATTATTGTGTTTATGTCTGATATTTCAGTACATTATCCGATTTAGTACTAAAATTCGTTTGTGTAGGTTTGTGTTTGTAAATTATTTGCTGTATCATATTGTTGCTGTTCCACTGGAAAATAAGGCGTGTACAGATATTAACATGTGATTCGCGTACGCAATATGAAAGTCGTTACGATACGGTCGGCGAATCAATTCAGAATATGAATAAATTCTCTCAAAACTACGCACCAATACATACTACAAGCAACCTGTAGACATACATTGGCGGTACGATTCTTATACAGTTGACCTGGCTGTAAATTTAAGTAAAATCAAAGAAACTATCATTCTACATTGGTTTTATTAATATTGCGAAGTAACGAGTATTAGCGCCCTAATTAAGTGAAAAATTAAGGTGGATTAAGAGTTGAGCTTGGAATACCAAAGATTTAATTCAATTGATTGGCGGGTAAATGCAATAATTGAAATATCCAATACACATTTGTTCATAACATAATTTTTTTGGTTCCTACACGACACATCCACTTTGAAAATACGTTACAGGTCATATCACAACTCCTGGGCCAGGCAAAACTATTACATGTTCGAACATACCATAATTACACAATGAAAACGCGAGATAAAATAATTTGATAATTAAGACCGCAATGTTTTCTAGACATTATGAAAAATTCGTTTTTTGGACATTTAAAGTTGAACCATGACTCGACGATAAATCTAAAAACGCAACAACATAAACTATTTGTATTAATAGTATCGTGGCTCAAACTGTTTCTTTTCAATAAAAATACTAATCATTTATTGTATTTAATATGGTGGAGGATTTCGAGTTTTTTAGAATGGGTATACTACTTAGAATCATGATATAGAACCAATTTGTCACTACAACTTTGGAATCAGGACACTTGGGGCCATAATTCTAATAATGCGTATGATTTATGCTAGAAATTCAAAATTAATTTAATATGAAATTGTTTTGAGATGTCACAGGTAAAAATAAATATTGAACCTTGATACAGTAGCCTCCAACCTTTTGTTGCTTTGTGATCGTATCCTTTGGAGACAACGTAGACTCAGAGATAATACTATAGACAAAATGCAAGAGAACACTACACAAAATTATATCACAACCTATCCAACCACACGCAATAGTAACGCCTGACAGTTAATAAGACGTTAATTTGATACAAAGTAAACATACAAAGCTCTGAGGTTTAGAATATTGCAGGTTTTCATTCCCAAATATAGGCATAGTTTCAATCTTTATATATAACCACACTGAAGAAATAAGGACAATAAATAGTAGAATCATTGAGAGAGTATAAAATAGTGCTCATTCGTCACGTGTGTTGCTTTGTGTAATCGGAAGCGTGCTTCAATGATGAACGGTCACAACAAAAAATGTGGGCAGATGAGTGTCACCTATGCAAAAGATATACATACACGTAAAAGACCTACAGTCACGCCAAAATGTAACCCAGGCTTTTAGTATAGACGTTTTAATTAAATCAAACACCATACCGTAACAAAGTAGATTGTCAAACAATCGAATCTGCAACCTTTCCAGAACGCATATCACAAAATCCTGAGCAACGTAACGACATTGACAACACAGATGATAACATTCTTAAAACAATCCCTGGTGGTAAATTAGACGTTGCAACATAATATACAAATTTATTATGATTGGTATTTGTATTGTTAAGAAGACCATAAGAACATGCAAAATGTTCCGTCTGAATTTCGGCATGGAGGATGCATGTAATTTACCCGTTACACATCAACTACGTGGAAATCCGTTCTGATACCTTGAGTCTGGGTTGCCGAAACACAATCACAATGAGCGCGTATGATTATGTGAAATAACTATAATCGAATCCATAACAGAACAGGCGTTGTGTCATTTCTGGATTTAAAATTAGATGGATAAGCAAGGAACGTGTTTTGCGATTTCCACAGTACAAATAACGTGGTAAGAAATGTAATTTTGAGTGTCATAATTACATGTGTGAGACACCGTGTGAATTATACTACCACGAAATTCCCAAAACACAACGACCATCACTCTTTTATACACGAGCAAAAACATCACATTTACGGAGGGCCCGTCCTTAAATTGCTGTGCCAAATAGATTCACATAATACGGGAATTCCGTCCTTAAATGTACTCTGTCCTTAGGAACTCGAAATTTACGGGGGAGGCCATCCTATAAATTGGCTGTCAATAGGACACCACATATACAGAGAGCCCGGTTCCTTAAATGGGCTTTTTCAATAAGACTACGCTAGTAACGATGAGAACCGTCCCTGATAACTTGACCTCAATATGAACCAACATATACTGTAGAACCGATACAGAAATGTGCTGTCAATAAGTCCACATCTACGGGTATGGCCCGTCCTATAAATGGCTGTCAATAAGGAGCCATCATAATTACGGAACACCCGTCCCTTCTTTAAAATATGGCTCAATATAACAAAAGATACTGGAGTAGACCTGTCCTTACATGGTCTGGCAATATGGCTACCACAAATAACGGTAGGCCGTCCGTTAATTGGACCTGTTCATTAGGAAATCGTCTAATAATGGAAGGAGGCCGTCCTTATGATGGCTGTCAATGGGACCACATATTCGGCAAGGAGCCGTCATTACTATGGCTGTCAATAGGACCACATATACGGCAGGCCGTCCTTATAATGACTGTCCAATAGGTCCACATATACGGAGAGATCTGTCCTTAAATGGCTGTCAATAGCGACAACACATATAATAGTTACGAGCCGTCCGTTAAATGGCTTTCAATAGGTCAAAATAGGGTCCACATATACGGGAAGCCGTCATTAAAAGTCTGTCAATGGGTCAACATATACGGAAAGTCGTCCATAAAATAGGGGCTGTCAATAGAGACAACACATATAAGGAAAGACCGTCCCTTAAATGCTAAGTCAATAGGTCCACATATACGGCGGAAGCCATCATTAAATGTCTGTTCAATAGGTTCCGTCATATTACGGAAAGCCGTCCATAAATGGCTGTCAATAGGACAACAGCATATAAGGGAAGTCCGTCCTTAAATGGCATGTATTTATTCAATAGGACCACATATAAACGGCAGGCCGTCCTTATAAATGGCTGTCAATAGGTACCACAATAGGAACAACAGGTAAAATAAAATAATCCAAACAAACGAAGTAAATATGATCCAACCGAAGTATTTAATGGTTAAGCGCGTGCCGTAGAAGAATGTAGTTTTATTGAGGTGATGTATATAAAGGTATAGAGCAGGTAGCACACCCGGTGGAATGCGATCGACATTGAGATCGCACTTAAAAAAGAGTTTCTGATACCTCAAAGATACACAATATTATTATACCGCACTCTGCATGCAGAGGAGGTTATATGCAAATGAACATGTTTGTTAATAGGACGTTTAATGGCACAAACCAACCATTTGGCATTCAAACGACACAAATGTTTGAGGGAGAGTTAAATAAGTAATATTTATCACTACGTTTGATAAGAGATCTGAGAAAATCCCATTAGGGTCATGTCCAGGGTGACCTTTGAAAATATCCAATCAAAGTGCTACTTGCAAAATTTTGACAGTGGATTTCATTGACGAAATATATTGAAAAAAACTGTCAGAAATTGTTTATGGTTTACGTATACATCTCGCCCCAAAGAGCACAATAAGAGCTAATTGTATAAGTAATACTGGGTGACGAAATATCGTTTTCAATGGATGTTGACAAGGTGTAGAAAATGTAGTCTGATATGAAGACCAAGTGGTATAAAGGTCATCTGGACGTGTGACCCCCCTATGGGATATTGTCAGATCCTTTATATAAAACGGAGTGGGTATTAGGATCTACATTTTAATCAGATATGACTATATATATATGTGGGTGATTTTAACACTGATGTATTATAAAGGGAGGGAGGGGATAAACTGCATTTAATGATGATAAAACAGATCTTAGATATTTTCTTATGTGTTGGTATTTGGGGAATATGATGCACGTTATGATTTCCAACAAAATATACAAGTTGTATTTGACGTAACTTCAAAAAAATGTGTTTAAAACGAAGTCTACAACAACTCTTGTCTTGAAAGATTACATCGCTTATCGTCCCTGATATCAGTAGGTGGCCGTTTATTCGTGACGTCATCTTAGAGTGCTTATTATGTCCCCCCAGACGAAGTTGAGGGGGTACATTGTTATATCTCATTGTTTTGTATAATGACACTGTTATATCTCATGGTTTTGTATAATGACAAACAGACTCCATAGATTACACTATGTACATGTTTATTCGCCAGGGTACTGGTTGGAACTGCCTGGCCTAAAACAATGCATCTAACTACAATACATGATTCATATTTACAATGTACAGGGTACAGGGCCTGGACAATTAATTGGCGTGTTATCAGGTACCGGACAATCAGACGGACTCTGTCTGGAATTAGATGCTGTCGGGTTAACGGTCATGTCAGTTCAATTAACTGTTGTATGAAAACACTGAATTACTCGTGACACACTACAGACATATTGTTTTTTGCTCCGTTGTCTTCTAATTATTATTATTATATTTGATTCTTATTTCTTCCAATTTCTTCTTCCGCCGCGCGGGTTTCCGCAGCTTTTCTCAGAAACTACTGGGCTGATTAATCTACGAAACTTCACATATAACTCATTAGGGTGTGGGATTGTGCATAAAGGTTTTTTTCCCAATCGGAAGTCCAAAATGGCCGCCACAGCCCATTTCCGGTTTTGAGATATTGGAGTTGGATTTCGATGAAAATTAGTATATAGTGGTTATTTTGGAAACCGAATAAGATTGGTCAGAAATTTAGATAATGTCAGAATCAGCTTAAAATTGGTACACGGGCATTGTGAGGTATGCTTATCGACATGGCAAATTGGTTTGAATAGCTGTGTTGTCATGGTAACCTATATAGGCCTCTGATTGGTTGAAATTTATGTTTTTATCCGATTAAGCTAAAAATTAGTACATGGGGGTTACAGGGTATGCCGAAAACTTTGGCAGCGTTTTCGAAAAGTTCAGTTACCATGGTACCGAAATAAATGCTCTGATTGGTCGAAATTTAGATTTGTTCATATACCACACAACCTGATCTTTGTGATCATTTCCTACTGTACAGTTCGTTTTGGGACATCTGTAATGGTTCCTCCATTACAATCATTACATGGTTTTAATTTTTTATTTGTGAGGAGTTTTACCGATTTATTTGATAACATTTCAGGCCTTTCAGTGTATGAAAAACATAACATGTACAGAAGTACCAGTACACACAACGACTGAAGAGATAAAAAAAGACGAAACATAGACCTGTAGGGCGTTAGAATTGTACCTTTGCCCCTATTGCATGATCGTAAGAGGCGACTAAAATTAGTATCTTATCTTTTCTTTCTTCCTAAATTACTTCATTCTTCCTAACGTCTTCCTTGACACCAAATCACTTTTGGCCTTTAGTTGAGCACTCGCCCCTGTGAGGAAGGCTCTGGGTTCTGTCCCCCTGGCCGAGACACACCAAAGCCTATAAAAGTGGTAGTTTTTCTGCTCCTGCTTAGCGCTCAGAATAACGGGAGTGGGGACGACTGGTTCGCCCGTTGTCAGTATAATGTGACCGGGTGGGTGGGATGTGTTGCTAGTGTCTTTGGAACGCATGCTTCAGTGATATAAAACTATAAAAAGGGTAATAGTTCCACTATACAAGAAGACACAACATGAATATACCACAGTCTCCCACAACACTCACCCTCGCACTAGATAAACGCATCACAACGCATACATGGGAGGCCGTCCTTACATGACCATAGCTGTTAACAGGACGTTAATAAATCAAACAAACAAAACATAGACACTAGATACAATGACCTAATATGCATGACAGGTACCTCGTGGAACAGATACACATGTTTATCGTTCAACTAACACAGGACCTTGAAACACAAATATTTCACATAAAACACAATTCCGCTTCATTACATTTTCGTATTATACATACACTCCACATGGAACTTATAATTAGTTAGTTTGATATCAATTTGGACCCATAAGAGTGCCTATTGACCATTTTAAGATCAGTTAGGGGGTCAAGATCAAAAATCGATTATATATCCTATATTCGTATTGTTTATATTCTACAGACGAGATGACGGGATGATAGAAATTGTGTCCCTGGTTGACATGTCACCACTGACGACCTTTTCTGTTGTGCCCACACGACGGACTGATGACCAGCAAGTTTCATCATGAGTGACCAGGATGTCAACATGAGATTTAATGGTGGACGTTTACGGACAGAAACATCACAACAAGTGGCACCTTCGCCCACTTTGAGGCAAACATTATTAGTAATGGTAGAATAATCGGCACAGAACTAGTCGGGAGTAGGAAAAGCCCAAATATCGTAAAGCAAACTTTACATGTTTTTATTTCAGCATATATCTACAGTTAGGATTGATTGTCAATTTTGTTTTGCTTGCATTACTGATGAAGAAAATCAATCTCATGCAAATAAAGTGAAAGCTACAATTGGTGCCTTTACTAGTGGGGCAGATAAGTGCATATTTCGTGCCCATTTATGATAAAAGCATGAAACTTGGCACAAATGAAGTTTAGGCAAAAAGAAAAAAATTTGGCCTCTGGGCCATCGCGAATAAGCCATATGACGTCACTGGCGGGCCATTTTCCAATATGGCCGCCAAAAACACTTTAAAACTCCATTTCAGATTAATTGTAGGTCTATTTATGATTTTGTTTGCCATTAACCCTTCTCAAACAATGTTTAAAATGATTGAATGAATAACTGACTATAATTAGTTTTTAAATGTGGTATTAAGCGACATTTTCTGATGACGTCAACGGCAGCTATTTTCCAAGATGGCCGCTAACATCGATTAAAACCCCGTAATAGATTTATTTTTTAGACATTTTTAAACATCTGTTCCCCCCGTAAATGATACTAAAATGATACTAAGATGTTGAAAATGAATTTATAAACATTTTTTTGTTTCTAAATGAAAAAAGAATTTACAGACATAAATACGCTGTCACTGGCCGCCATTTCTAAGAATGGCCCACAAAAACACTTAAAAAGCCCATTTCAGAATGTAATTATAAGTCTTTTTTTCTCCTGTTTCACCGTTGATTCCTTCTCAAAAACAATGTTTATATGATTAGATTAGTTATTGACTTTATTATTTAAAGGGTAGTATTAAGCGACAATTTTCTGATGACGTCAATGGAAGCCATTTTCCAAGATAGCCGCCAACATTGATTTAAACCCCTTGATTGTTTTTTAGAGAATTTGCAGGTTTTTTTCTCTATACTACAAATGTAAAGATGCTCCCACCGCCGACAGAAGCATAAATCATCTGTTAATCATTTGAACAATAATTGGTGTTTAATCGTGTATATATATGCCTAATTAACACAAAAAATAATTTAAAATAATTCAGTTCGCCTTTGGTGCATGCGCAATCAGTACTTCATTCCATATAGGAATATAGTGTCACGGAATTTTTTCGGGATGCAATTAATTATTTTTCATATTTTTTAACTTGTAGTAAAATTATAAGCTCAAACTTTTCAATGGTGGGGAATGGTGTAAAGTAAGTAACTTTTTGTAACTGGAGAAAAATACTAAATCGTCTGCTCCTGTTTTTTTTATAGTGAAAAAATACCCATTTGTCAGCGGTGGAGCATCTTTAAAAATAAATTATTTTAAATGATAATTTTTATCAATATAAATATAATTTATAGACTTTATATGAGGTCAATAAACACCATGACACTGCCACATTCTACTGTTGCAGATTAATTCTTGTTCGTTTTCCTCAATTTTTGAGAACTTCTCAAACACGTTTTTGCAGATTGGCCCATATAAAAACGTCCTATCTTCGTTACCAATAAAAAATAAAAACAATTGTTAGGCTTCGTGGTGAAAGACCTATTGGGTTTTTTTTCTTCTGTATCTAAAGTTTGTATAAAATTAAAACGATCTCCGAAATGGTAAAATATATGTAAATGAAAGTGTCATCATTGTGTATGGCAGGAGTTTGAAGGCATGATAGCAGCTATTTTTATCTTTGTCAAAAATCCAATATGGCCGCTCTGAACTCGCTTCCTGTTTTTAACTTGACGAGCTTAAACGAATTTCTTTCTTTTTGGATCTGTTATCTAGAATAAAAAATGCAAGCAACAACTAAATGTAATGGTATTTCTTTAAAAGGGCAACTTCCGGTTGGAAATAATGGTCAAAGACCTGAAGTGGAATTCTTCGAAAAATTAATTAAAAATCTTCTTGTCAAGTTCTGGAACGCCAATTATACCTGTTATTGCATGAAGATCAATAATAATATTATAAAGGACTACTAAGGTTTGTTAACATATATGACTTTGACCTTCATTCAAAGTCATTGGGCCCCGAGGCCCTGCAGGTAGGGCGTTAGAATTGTACCTGCCGCCCCATATTGCATGATCGTAAAAGGCGGACGTAAACTTAGATCTTATCTTTTCTCTTGTTCCTAACTGACTTTATCTTTCCTAATGCCTCCCTTGGCACCGCCTCACTTTTGGCCTTGAGTTGAGCGTTCGCACCCCAGTGAGGAAGGCTCAGTGGGTTAACGTTCTTGTCCCGTGGCCGATACACACCAAAGTCTATGGTAAAAGTCCGTCTTCTGTATGCTCCTTCCTCTTTCTTGCTCCTGCTTAGGCGCTCAGCAAAAAGGGCGTGGGTAATATTTAAGCCATATTATACGAGTGATTTTGTTGTCGAGTAATATGCATGTATACCAGATTGATTCAAGGACGTAACTCGTGTTAAATCAGTTTGCTCTGGTGTCTTCGCGCGGCATACCTTCAGTGATATAGCACTAAAATGAAGGGGCAACAGATATTTCCACTACACAAGAGACACAACACGAAGATACCACAGTCTCTCAAAACACGCACCTCAGCCGCAAAGGCCGCATCGCAGAATGTTAACATTCCAAACTGTAAAGCGGTGTAAAACTAGTTCACAATATAAACAATTTCAAAATGTATTCTCTCTCCTCGTCGGTCAGATGTCAGCGCGTGACCAAGCATCTTCAATGGGAAATTGAACTTTATCGGATTTTACTACTAGTTTCATTAAGGCGGAGCGAGAAGTAAAAAATGTAAATATTCAGTGGTGAAGTGCAAGTACAAACCTCTTTGATTTCAACCAAAGGCAACTTAACTTTATTTCTCGATCAATTGAGTATGTCACGTGCAATTTGGAGTGACGCGGATGAATATATATGATGATCCTCATCAGAAACTGTTGGTGCTTTCATTACCGATCGAACGTTCGAGGAACAAATATCAAAATAGGTTGGAAAACAGCAAGTACGTTTGTAAATACAAATGTAGAAAAATTACTTATGACTACTACCGTACCTCTGTTGGTCATAACATGACCATAGCTGTTAATAGGACGTTAATGAATCAAACAAACACACAAGCGTCCGTTCGTATGATAAATATATACAATAATGTTCAATGTAAAGTTTTGCACATTCCGATGACGTCGCAATGTTTACAACTTGTGTTTAGCAAAACTGTGTTGTTCGCTACAAGATATACATGTACATCATATTTGTATGTGTATACATATTTGGTTTGCACACAAATTGAAAAGGTATGTCAGTAAAAAACAACTGTACCAAAACTTTAGCAGCACGACAATTATAGCTCGATTAAGGGAATCCTTTTCTTATCTACAGTGATCGCCGGAGACTGTCCTTCACAAGTTTGGGTGCTTTCGAAATATTAATGAAACTGGGTCCTACAATTGTAGCATTTTTCGATACATATAATAAGATATATGTAGGATGTATTGAATTGATAGAAAAAACGATTGCAACTTTTATGCTAACATTATAAAAGCAGTAATCTGTGAAACGTACTGTGTGGGCCTGTGTTTGTACATGTTTCTTCGGCCGACGTTCAATTCATTTGAAAATATCCAAAATCCGGAAATAATGACATGTAACTGCTATAGCATCCGTGTAATTCAAGTCATTTATAACGTGAACTGATCAAATAAGAACTCAACTAATCACAAATGTGAAGAAACTCTCTGTTCGTCATGCATCTCCTTGACGCAGGCGGTTTTAAGCGGACGCTGCGTCACAGACTACGTTAAATATCCTGCCATGTTATGAATTGTGAAAGCGTGTGTAATCACACTATGCTTACGCCTAAAATCAAAATGATTCGCACTGTGGAGTTTTTATTATCAGTAAAAATAAATAACTTTTCATAATCACCAGAAAGATGCTTTAATCCTTAAATATCAGATATAGATAGCATAACTATTCATCGATCCCTGTATAATCAAACAATTGAATTTTTATATATAGTTAAAGGAAAGTTCAAAAGTTAACATTATATGGCATCAGTAATCTTTATGTACTATATGCTCACTTAATTCAACATAGTTTAAAGTTTTAATTCATTGATATTACAGCATAGCATTTCATGTCTTCAAAGCTGTTTCAAAACGCTTCTTTAAACCGGTTAATTCTAATTCTTGCAACCAATTATTATTTTCCAGAAATACTTTCCAGAGTTTATAGTTGTTACAGAAATCACAAAAATCATATAAAACCGAGACATTGGACATGTGGTTTCACCATAGTCAGGATGACATAGCCTACCATAAAGAGAAATTAACGGTAAGTCTGATTTAAATTGTTAGCCACATAATTCAGAAAAATATGAGTCTAAAAGAAATTTGAAGATACATGCTTCGCCTCGCCCGAAAAAGTTTATTTTAGACCCAATATTTTTTTCCGTATTATGTCGCTAAACAAACTGTCTTACGTAATTAAAACGAAGTCTCTTTCCGTAGTTGATTTATTTTGTATATGATTCCCCCCTTTGGAGAGAGAGGGAAGGTAAATTTAATACAAACATGTTTAGATACCAGCGATTTCTCAAAACGAAAAACATAAATATCGATATGTGGTGCTGCATAATAAGGAAAATGATCAGTGATCGGGATTTCCACCTGAGGGACAAAGTTTCGGTCAAAACAACATCAAGCCTACCTCCCTTTGACATTTTTTTTCATTTGAAAAAAAAATGTATTTTTTTTCATTTGAAAAAAAATGTATTTTTTGTTCATTTGAAAAAAAATGTATTTGTTTTTTTTTTCCCCACATATAAAAAATAGTACAGAGACGGATAACAATAGTCCATGACTTTCTCCATTTGGAAACAGGTGAACAGTTTTACAGATAAAATTACTTCACTCAGCTATAGTACTACTCTCTTTCTTCATACTTCAAGAAGAACTGGATCATTTAATATCAAAAAATATTATGTCATATACATTTAATTATGTTTTTTAGGTCATCTGACCCAAGGGACAGGATGACCTATTGTCCATCTACCACCGTCCGTCGTCGTGCGCCGTCCGTAAAGCTTGATTCATTCAAACGACTTCTTCTCAATAACCGGAAGGCCCAGGGTAACTCATATTTGGCCTGTATGGTTGCTGGATTGAAGGGCTACTAAGATTGTTATCCAATGAATGACCTTGACCTTCATCAAGGTCACAGGGGTCAAATATTGCTTAAATCTTTAAAACGACTTCTTCTCAAAAACCAGAAGGCCCAGGGTACTGATATTGGGCCTGTATGATGCTGGGATGAAGGGCTACCAAGTTTTTTCAAATGAATGACCTTGATCTTCATTCAAGGTCGCAAGGGTCAAATAGGTCTAAAATCCTTTAAACAACTTCTTCTCAAGAACCAGAAGGCCTAGGGTACTGATATTGGGCCTGTAGGATGCTGTGGATGAAGGGCTATCAAGTTTGTTCAAATAAATGACCTTGACCTTCATTCAAGGTCACAGGGGTCAAATAGGCTAAAATCTTTAAACGACTTCTTCTCAAGAACCAGAAGGCCAAGGGTACTGATATTGGGCCTGTAGGATGAAGGGCTACTAAGTTTGTTCAAATGAATGACCTTGACCTTCATTCAAGGTCACAGGTGTCAAATAGGCTAAAATCCTTTAAACAACTTCATGTGAATAACTAAGAGGCCTAGAGACCTGATATTAGGCTTGTATAGGATGCTGGGATTAAGGGCTACCAAGTTTCTTCAAATGAATGACCTTGACCTTTATATCAAGGTCAAAGGGTTCGTAAAGGCTAAAATCCTTTAAACAACTTTCTTGTGAATAATTAAGAGGCCTAGATACCTGATAGGGCTACTAAGTTTGTTCAAATAAATGACCTTGACCTTCATTCAAGGTCATAGGGGTCAAATAGGCTAAAATCTTTAAACAACTTCTCAAAAACCAGAAGGCCCCAGGGTACTGATATTGGGCCTGTGACAAAGCTGGTTTTAAGGGCCTACCTAAGTTAAATGACCCTTGACCATCATGTCAAGGTGGTACTCAGGGTCAAATAGGCTAAAAACCTTTAAACAACTTCACAAAAAACCATAAGTCCCATGGTACTGAAAATGGGCCTTTAATGATTGCTAGGATAGAAGGGCCAACCAGTTTAGATGTCAAGATAAATGACCTTGACCTTCAAGTCAATGTCACAGGTGTCAACAAGTCTAAAATCCATATAGTACCAACATCATTGAGAATAACTATGAGGCCACGATTCCTGGAATATCATTTCCCTGTTGACCTCTGAGGGGATGAAAACTCAACGCAATTTTTTAGTAACAAATGAATGAACTTTGTACTTTCATTCAAGGTCAAGAGTGGTCTAAAAATGCCGTAAAATCCTTTAAACGACTTACCTTCTTAAAGAACCTGAAGGGCCCAGGGTACAAGTATATTGGGCCTGTGACATGGCTGGTGATGAAGGGCTAGCAATTTTTGTTCAAATGAATGACCTTGACCTTCATTCAAGGTCAAAGGAGTCAAATAGGCTAAAATCCATTAAACAACTTCTTGTGAATAACTAAGAGTGTCTAGAGACCTGATATTGGGCCTGTAGGATGCTGGGTATGTGTAAGGGCTACCAAGTTTTGTTTCAAATAAATGACCCTTGACCGCATTCAAGGTCAAAGGTGGGTCAAAAAGGCTAACATCTTATAAACGACTTCTTCTCCAAGAACCATAAAGCCCAGGGTACTGATATTTGGGCCTGTGACATGCTGTGGATGAAGGGCTACCAAGATATTGTTCAAATGAATGGCCTTTGACCAACTTTCAAGGTCAATGGGTCACAAAAGGCTAAAATCTCTAAACGACTTCTTCTCAAGAACCAGAAGGGCCTAGGTTACTAAAGAGTATGGGTCCTTTTAGTAAGCTGTGAATAAAGGGCTACCAAGTTTGTGTCAAATATAATTGGACCTGTGTGACCTTCATATCACGTGACATCCAGGGTCAAATATGCTAAAAATCCATTAAACAACTTCTTTGTGAATACTAATAGGCCTATAGACCCTAATATTAAGCCTGTCCGCTTTCTTGGAAGTGAATGGCCTACCAATTTTTGTTTCAAATGAATGACCTTTGATTATTCGCATTCAGAGGTCCATAGGTTACAAATAGGCTATCATCTTTAAAACGACTATGTTTTAATGTACAAATATCCCAGTATGACCCGTTAAAGGACCCAATGGGGCCCTCTTGTTTGTCCCTACATACGGGTCAATAATAACTTTTTTCCCATGATATACACCTCACGAAGTGTCATAATACTCTTTTCAAGGTGGCGGTTATGAAGGATAGGGATATTCTACGCCAGTGACACAAAATAATGTAAAACCCAAAGCTTGTCGAGGCTTGTAGAAAAAAATGAATTTGAAGTCGACGTAATGGCGGTTTAGTATGATTATCAATAGTAAAAAAAACCATCATGGTATGAAACAAAAATATTGTTTTATATGTGAATATGAAGGATATCGCAATTCTATCCGAGGGTTACAAATTAATTACTACCTCCTATCTTTCATACCCACGTATATAAAAGCAATTATTATACAATATATACAGTATATAGGGTCTATGTAGGAGTGTCCATTTTCATATTGGATTTTTTGAAACGAATCTAAGAATTTTTTACTTTTATGAACCTTGGCGAGCAAAACAATTAAAACGTTTCATAAAATCTAGCACAAAATGAACACAAACTTAAGATACTTTTTATTACATAACTACAAAACCCTGCATTTCAAAGAATCTCGCGTCAAAATGTATTGCGAAAAGCCAGCGGAGACCGCCATTTTGTCCCGTCGTCCTCAAATCCTGATGTCACGTCATTTTTCTTGACGTCTTGTTTTTGTTTCTGTCTTGACGTCATAATGCATTTACAGCCAATAAAAATCGCTCTAAGTCATATCACACTAGTGATACGAAAAAATTACACGAATGAAGTCACTGGATTTCAGGCTGATAATGTGATAAATAAATATATTATATATGTAATCGTAATTGAGGGATAAAACAATGTTAATGTATACACTTTTGTTTTTGAAAAATGCACCGACGATGTTCATCGACATCTATAATTTTACGTTTTCCAGTGGAAAACTGGCAGCGACGTGTACCCACTCCAAACACCAGCTATAGCCGCCTACTTTTATTTGTCTGAAGTGCCACATCATGCAGTTTTGTGATATCACCACTGTATGGTTGCCCACGTGAGTATCTGACCATAAAAAGTTCCGCAATCACAAGGAAACACAACACGAATACATTGCTGTTTTTACACACACCTACGCACAACATACACGCAACACACCGCATACATGGGAGGCCGTCCTTACATGACCATATCTGTAATAAACGACGTTAATTAATCAAACAAACAGCCCAAGTTTGTGATCAGAAACCATCCTCTTTGCCAGAATCTAATTTACAAACGCGTAGCATCGCACAACAAAATCCTTTGTTGTGCAGACTGAATGTACATTTGTAAGTTATAAACAAGCTCTGTCAATCACTCATCTGGTTTTACATTACGTCAAAGAGAAAAACTTTGACACCAAAAAACAAACTTAAACCATTGATTGGCTATATAACAAAAATTTTTTGAAAAGTTCACACAAACGATCATGCATAGAAAGCCAGACCAGTTGCCAATATGTGGATGTGTGGTGCTGTTCGAGGTGCGATAATCTCCGAACGGATACTGC
Source organism: Argopecten irradians (assembly GCF_041381155.1). NCBI lineage: Eukaryota > Metazoa > Mollusca > Bivalvia > Pectinida > Pectinidae > Argopecten > Argopecten irradians. The sequence continues at coordinate 23,589 of NW_027188067.1, forward strand.
ACGAATTATACTCCAAACTATCTCATTTTAATATTTCACATGCCTGTGGAATATGACCTTGCATTATAAAGTCGATGTAGGCCGATTAAAAAAGACAAACCGATTACTATAGTGGAGATAGTTTAACACAGGTACGCGATCCAGCGATCAAAATGAATTGTATATTAATGCTTTCAGTTCATGTAAATTAAATGATCCAATTATTTACAATATATTGAATATTAATAAATTAAGCTATTTTCATGTGAACTGGTCCTTAGGTTGGAAAACCGTCATAAATGTTCTAGGATTTTATAAAAATTTTTTTTCTAGTATCTACAAAACGCTTTTTTTCAACAAAAGGAAATTGGTGCTAAACAACTAAACTTGAAAACTTTGTGACTGGGAAGGCAAACCGTAACGTTTAAGCAAATGCAAACAAGAGTGTGATTGTCTCCCTTACCATCAGCTGTTGATGCACGTGCACGTTTATTTAAAGCTCTAACTGTGTTGGCATTTAAGACAGAGATGTGGTACTCAGAGGTCCTTGGAATGTTTGAATATATACCGTATCGGCTTGTTTACCTTGTTTATTTCACGATAATCGTCCTGATTCGTGAGTATCAGTATCTACATTCACCGTACGCCACGTAAGAATACAGGTGTTACATACCACGAAGTACTGACTGGCCACCGAGTCAGGTTTCTCAGCTGCATTGTGTGGAAAAAAATACTCAAAAGGATATGTAGTGTACACTTTAATAGCGAGAATATGGTCAACATACAAAACCCAAAACCTTATACATTGTCTGTGTGCCTTACTATCGCATTTGTATTGATTGGAATGGCAATCCATTTCATAGCTTTCGGGGTCAATGTTCTGCATTATCTCGTATGAGAAGTAAAATACAATTTCTCTAATTGTGTGGAACACTTTCGATTATCAAAGTCTGTATACAACTTTAACTATGAACGTCTCTCACTAATCTATGACTGTTCGCCATTTATGTTGAAAACAACAAGCGGTCCCGATACGTTATCGGCCAATACCTTCCATCGTGACAGGTCAGCGTCCATAGCTGTATAAATTACAAGATTCGACTCGTCCCCCCGATAAACATCACATTACATTCACCAAGTGTCGGACTACCGTGTCAATGCTTTAACGTTAGGAGTTCTAACCTTATATTAAACACATCATATCCATGTCACGTTTCCTCGAAAATGTTCCTGCCATCCAGAGGAATTCTAAAACACTATTGCTCTCATACATAGTATGTACGTCTATTCCTGGATTTTATTGCTTTGAATTAGTTCTACTCAAACTTAATTTGCATTATCCTTTATCATGTTAACAATAGATTCTGAGTTATAACATTATGATAATGGGACTGATTCACGTACCACGGAAGGATTACACAGATTTCCGTCACCACTGGAGAAACTAGTCCCGCATTAACGTTATTTGGTATTTATTACATAATTTGCGTACACCAATCTTTATTATGAGGAAAAATAATATTTTCAACTATTATACCAACGAATTAATAACATCTTGTAATATTGGACAGATCGAGGTTATATTGACAGCTCGAGGTTATACTGACAGTTCGAGGTTATATTGACAGTTCGAGGTTATATTGACAGTCCGAAGTTACATTGACAGTTCGAAGTTACATTGACAGTTTGAAGTTACATTGACAGTTCGAGGTTATATTGACTGTTCGAGGTTATATTGTACAGATCGAGGTTATCTTGGTCAGATCGAGGTTATATTGCCAGTTGGAGGTTATATTGACAGTTCCAGATCATATTGACAGTTCGAGGGTATATTGATAGTTCGAGGTTATGTTGACAGTTCGAGGTTTTATTGACAGATCGAGGTTATCTTGGAGAAATCGATGTTATATTGCACGGTTCAAGATGTTATATTGCACGGCTTTAGGAACACCTCGCCGTTGTTATCTAGCTTTGAAGAGACGTAACGTAGTTATGACGTCACAGTAGATTCACGTTCAATTTCGCGACTTTATCCTCACCGCTGTTTGCGGCAGCAGACGGTTGATTCCATTGTGTTTAAAATATCGAAAGTGCTGAAATTTTAGATTATGTAAAAAAATAAATATTCCATGGGTTACTGTGCTCTAGTTCATATGATTTAACCCGTTACCAAAGCACAGCAACCCATCACATATTTGTATGATATGATATTATCACGTGGTACGTGAATAAGTACCACTGAATTCTTATTTCAAAATATAGTATCATTCGACTGTATTTCATGAAATCCGCATTTGTACTTATTTTATAACATTACTATAACAAATATTTAAACCCGTAAAAACAACATTGATACCAAAACGTCTAAACAAAAACCATGTGCGTTTATCTTACGTTAGTTATATTTGTGTTACATTTCTAATTTGGACCGAAATAACCCTGGCTGTTCACGGAAACCAAAAAGCAAACACCATACAACTTCAAAACTTTGCAACGCTACCGATCTATAAAAGGATTGTACAGTGTTAAAGGTGGTATGAACGCAATTGGATACATATTAAGACAAATTCAGTGAATTGAGTTAGCGCTGTATGTAGAATATGCATGTATGTAATTGCGTATTTATTAAGAGGCTTCGGTATATTCGTGTTGTGTCTTTTTGTGAGTGTCACTCTACATAAGTCTGACTATCGACGTGCCGCTAAATAAACACATCAAACAACTTCAAACGAACGTTATCGATCTATATGTTGTTCCAGTGAAGGACTATATCACAATGGTTGAGGATAACAACCACGTTCTACATAAGAAGTTACCATACATATTGGACGGAGACCTGAACACATGCCGAAAGCTACCTGTACCTGGGGACTCGCCGTCCATGTTCTGGATGATCATCAGGGAACTTAGTCTGTTTGGTGCAAGAACAGATAAATTAGGGATACAAATTACAGGTGAAAACATAGAGTGTCAACGTGTCGGTGTTAAAAGTGTCCAGGTAAGTGATCGGATTAGTTGTTTAAACCCAATGTAGGTTATAAGCCCTCCCCAGTACTTGTTATTGGTTGGGTGGTTGATGTGGTTATTAATGCCACAGTATAGGTCATAAGCTCTCTCCAGTACTTGTTATTGGTTGGGTGGTTGATGTGGTTATTAATTTCACAGTGTAGGTAATAAGCTCTCTCCAGTACTTGTTATTGGCTGGGTGGTTGATGTGGTTATAAATGCCACAGTGTAGGTTATAAGCTCTCCCCAGTACTTGTTATTGGTTGGGTGGTTGATGTGGTTGTTAAAGCCACAGTGTAGGTTATAAGCTCTCACCAGTACTTGTTATTGGTTGGGTGGTTGATGTGGTTATTAATTTCACAGTGTAGGTAATAAACTCTCTCCAGTACTTGTTATTGGCTGGGTGGTTGATGTGGTTATAAATGCCACAGTGTAGGTTGTAAGCTCTCTCCAGTACTTGTTATTGGTTGGGTGGTTGATGTGGTTATTAATGTCACTGTATAGGTCATAAGCTCTCTCCAGTACCTGTTATTGGTTGGGTGGTTGATGTGGTTATTAATGTCACTGTATAGGTCATAAGCTCTCTCCAGTACTTGTTATTGGTTAAGTGGTTGATGTGGTTATAAATGCCACAGTGTAGGTTGTAAGCTCTCCCCAGTACTTGTTATTGGTTAGGTGGTTGATGTGGTTATTAATGTCACAGTGTAGGTTATAAGCTCTCTCCAGTACTTGTTATTGGTTAAGTGGTTGATGTGGTTGTTTATTCCACAGTGTAGGTTGTAAGCTCTCTCCAGTACTTGTTATTGGTTGGGTGGTTGATGTGGTTATTAATGTCACTGTATAGGTTATAAGCTCTCTCCAGTACTTGTTATTGGTTAAGTGGTTGATGTGGTTATTAATGTCACAGTGTGGGTCATAAGCTCTCTCCAGTACTTGTTATTGGTTGGGTGGTTGATGTGGTTATTAATGTCACTGTATAGGTCATAAGCTCTCTCCAGTACTTGTTATTGGTTAAGTGGTTGATGTGGTTATTAATGTCACAGTATAGGTCATAAGCTCTCTCCAGTACTTGTTATTGGTTGGGTGGTTGATGTGGTTATTAATGTCACAGTGTAGGTCATAAGCTCTCTCCAGTACTTGTTATTGGTTGGGTGGTTGATGTGGTTGTTAATGTCACCGTATAGGTTATAAGCCCTCCCCAGTACTTGTTATTGATTGAATGGTTGATGTTAATGCCACAGTGTAGGTTATAAGCTCTCCCCAGTACTTGTTATTGGTTGGGTGGTTGATGTGGTTATTAATGTCACTGTATAGGTCATAAGCTCTCTCCAGTACTTGTTATTGGTTTGGTGGTTGATGTGGTTATTAATGTCACAGTATAGGTCATAAGCTCTCCCCAGTACTTGTTATTGGTCGGGTGGTTGATGTGGTTATTAATGTCACTGTATAGGTCATAAGCTCTCACCAGTACTTGTTATTGGTTTGGTGGTTGATGTGGTTATTAATGTCACTGTATAGGTCATAAGCTCTCTCCAGTACTTGTTATTGGTTGGGTGGTTGATGTGGTTATTAATGTCACAGTATAGGTCATAAGCTCTCTCCAGTACTTGTTATTGGTTTGGTGGTTGATGTGGTTATTAATGCCACAGTGTAGGTCATAAGCTCTCTCCAGTACTTGTTATTGGTTTGGTGGTTGATGTGGTTATTAATGTCACAGTGTGGGTCATAAGCTCTCTCCAGTACTTGTTATTGGTTGGGTGGTTGATGTGGTTATTAATGTAACAGTGTAGGTTATAAGCTCTCTCCAGTACTTGTTATTGGTTGGGTGGTTGATGTGGTTATTAATGTCACAGTATAGGTCATAAGCTCTCTCCAGTACTTGTTATTGGTTTGGTGGTTGATGTGGTTATTAATGTCACTGTATAGGTCATAAGCTCTCTCCAGTACCTGTTATTGGTTGGGTGGTTGATGTGGTTGTTAAAGCCACAGTGTAGGTTATAAGCTCTCCCCAGTACTTGTTATTGGTTTGGTGGTTGATGTGGTTATTAATGTCACAGTGTGGGTCATAAGCTCTCTCCAGTACTTGTTATTGGTTGGGTGGTTGATGTGGTTATTAATGTAACAGTGTAGGTCATAAGCTCTCTCCAGTACTTGTTATTGGTTTGGTGGTTGATGTGGTTATTAATGTCACAGTGTGGGTCATAAGCCCTCTCCAGTACTTGTTATTGGTTGGGTGGTTGATGTGGTTATTAATGTAACAGTGTAGGTTATAAGCTCTCTCCAGTACTTGTTATTGGTTTGGTGGTTGATGTGGTTATTAATGTCACAGTGTGGGTCATAAGCTCTCTCCAGTACTTGTTATTGGTTGGGTGGTTGATGTGGTTATTAATGTAACAGTGTAGGTTATAAGCTCTCTCAAGTACTTGTTATTGGTTGGGTGGTTGATGTGGTTATTAATGTCATTGTATAGGTCATAAGCTCTCTCCAGTACTTGTTATTGGTTGGGTGGTTGATGTGGTTTCCTACTTCCATATTGATCAAATACACGGTGAAAGTTCCAATACTTATATAAGATGAACAAAGATATGTAAAAGTAATCATTGTTGTTGAAGAAAGGAAGTTTAACAAATACACGTTTTAAGTACTGTGTAGTTGAAACCATGGAAACATAATGATTTGAATGGTAAAATCTAGAAACTCGGATATTGTTTTTTTCCGTTTTAAAGATATCGCTCTTAATCTACTTATGCATATTACTTGCCCGTCTATCCACGTCATACTTCCATGTCATAAATATCATAAGACATACGTGTAATACCACTATTATTGACGTCACGGGTGTCATGGCGACATGATCAAAATACGACTTCGCAGGATCTTTTTGCGATTACTCCACTCTTAGATACCACATCATGGCTACGTAACATGAAGTTTATTAAACTTGTTTAAAGGATCGTAGCATAACAATTTACTGAACTTGTTACATATTAGATAATCACATATGTAAGATCCCGTATTCTTCTTTCAGGTTGCAACATCGGGATCAATCATAGACCAATGTGACGCCGACGCCAATTTGTTATTCTGCAAGTTTGTCTCCCGCACAACCAACGTTACGTTGACCCGCTGTGATATAGAATGTAAATGTGCTGACCAACTTCAATGTTCCTATCTCCACGTTGTCCTCCAGAGCGCAAACACAGATCCATGGAGTATCTGCGAACTCAATGTTAGAGATTTATGACATTGTTCTAGTGAGCGTTCATTTGGATGTAGAGAAAAATCGCAGTATATAATAGTCTTCTATGGTTAATTAAGTTAATTACAAGCTATCCGATATTTACATAATATATAATTCATTTTTCGCAATTTTCAGTCATGTGGGCATGACGTACATAGGAATTATTTTACATAATGAATAATTTGCGTGCCCCTGTGCTTGGGCTGAAGTGAACAATATTACATTTCGCGGTCCCGGAATAGCAGTTGAGATGGGTTGTTTTTATCTTGTAAACATGGTTCTTCCACATATTCATAATTCTAAATATAACTGTCGAGGACAGATATATCTGGATCAAATTATCGATGAAAAGTTACATAATACATATGTATAAGACTACGATCGAGTGCATTGTGGGTAGCGATAGGCCTAGGAAGTCTCCTTGCAGGCGGTATATGGAATTTTCAAATTATTATTTGACTAAATGAAATAAATGATTTGTTTTAATGTCCAGGAGACCGCAGTCATCTTGTCTTTCTGTGTCGACACCAAAATAAAACTACATTAACAGGCCTATTCAAGGATACATGTACGTCATCGGCCTACTGTAAGATACTGACCGTGTATTCGATGTAAATCCTCAGATATATAATTATATATTTTGTAGTAATAGCTACATGAAGCCCTCACCAGATTTTGTGTATAGTTTGAATAGGTATGTTTGCATGATGTATTAAAAAATAATTGAAAAAAAAAAACGAAAAAAATTGCCGCCGGTGGTGAGAATCGAAAGATCAGAAGATCTGCACGGTCACACTAAGACATATTCCTGCTTATTTATATATATACATGATTTTTTTTTTATAAGAAGCATCTTTGTTATTTTATTGATTTTTTCTGATATGCTCGAACGTCGATTGAAGACACCCCCTTGAGAGGAATGACCTAGATTTCGCCGAGACGAAGAAACACACGCTCGAAGTTACGTTGATACGGAGGAGGGGGGAAAACGACAGTTTTCATTTTATACCATGGAATATCAAAGTTATAACAATTGTACAATACAATCATTTTTAGATTATATCTTTCTACTGCGTATTCATCGTAAAATTCTACTAAGTTGTGCATGTAAAAAATCACGATAACTGCAGGTACAGGTATTGTAGGCCTAATGTTATACAATGCACAGTCGATGTCGAGAACAGATCCGAATTGATGCATTCAACTCAAATATAAAGAAAATGAATGCTATAGCCGAAACTTTTTGGACTCAGAGATAGTCAAAGATCGCTTTTTTAATGAATAAGAAAAAAATAAACACGAAAAAATCACGATAGCTGCTCGCAACCCAGTGGTACCGCGGTTCATCGGTTTTCGACGGCGAAAGACCAAAATAGATTTTTTTTACACACAATGTCAAACATATTCAATTCAACTCATTAATTATATGTGTCAGAAGCATGTTAATGATGTTTTTTGTGCAATATTTCATGAAATTCATCTACTTAACGAAGCCTTGTATCCTCAAACGCTGTAAGATTTACATTGTAGCCTACTGTTTCTTTTTGTTCAAAGTGACGTTTAAGTAATGAAAATGTTCCAAGATAAAGTAACGCCATTATTTAAAACTATGTTTTAAGCTGTATATGAGTGCAAATTGTCACCATAATACCGCAAATGAGTGCTTATTCAATCCTTCAAAAACGTCAGCTTGCAAGGTCGAATCAACCGGGCTCATAGAGGACTAAAAAGTGACGTCATTGGAATGTTCGGTTGTGAAAAAGTGAAATCAAATCGTCAAATTTAGAAATGGTAATCAGAAATAAAGAAATTAATCATTTATTTACTCACATCGCAATATTTTCATATCGCAACTGTTACAGGAAATTCTTATTACCTTGGTATCGAGTTCTATGCCAGATTAAATCTCGATATTTAGTGTTGAAAATATCTGGTTTATTGATATTATTCCGCTACTTTTGTTGAGTTTGAATTCGCAAATTCGAAGGGCGTCAGAACGCTTGTTTTCAACCGGAATCAACACCGTAGTGATAAAGACCTTCCAAGTGGATTTTTTTCATCGACATAAAAAGTTATATTTTTCTCAACAAGTAAGAAAAATAAAATACATTAATTTTGCTGGAACACTAAAAAAAATCATTCTGATTTTTCGGAACAGTTGGAATCATGAAGATACCTCTAACAGTATTTTTAGGGCTTTTCACCATGTAGGGTGAAAAGACCATACCTATTGTTTTTGTTCTGTTTTTTATTATTATTAGGGCTTTTCACCATGTGGTGAAAAGACCTAACATTGTTTTTGTTCTGTTTTTAGGGCTTTTCACCATCTTGTGGTGTGAAAAGACCTATTTGTTTTTGTATTACTGTTAAATTTTTTCATTATACATACAGAGATATTAAATTACAGGCGTTTTTAATTTGCGTGGGCACGATTTATTACCCCCTGTGTTTTGGCTGAAAGAAAAGTTTGATTGCACCTGAGTATTTTAAACTACATTCGTAGGAAATTATGTAAGCGATTTGTATAAGACGTGGAATGACTGTTTTATATTATTAAAAGATTTTTCGGAGAATTATCAAGTCAATAATTTATTGAATTCTTCTTACATTTATTTTTGTGTCATCAAATAGATCTTTAGGCAAAATGGAAGAGGATATGGTTTTATGTTCGACAAATGTATTTAGTCTTAAAATGTTATATTGTTCTAACTGGCATGACTAATTAAATGAATGGGCAATGATCCAAACGTTTGGACATTTTTTATTTTGATAATCACCGTAGGTCAAAAATCCAAGATGGCCGCCATGACCTTATACCTAAAAAAGTTTTAAAACAGCCATAACTCTAAAACCGTTCAAGATAAAGCAAATATTTTTGATGTTTTATGTAGATCATATAATAGACTAACTTTTATTCAATTACAGCAATTAGGTCAAAGGTCAAACAAAAAAAGTTCGCTATGGGGTCAAAGTTTCACGAATTTTTATTTTTTTGATTTTGCGAAATTTTTTTTATATATCGATGCAGAATGTCATTCTGATGAATTTGGTGTCTTTTATTTTTCGATAGCACTTCCGGTTAAGGCTGTATGCCATTTTGAACATTCCTTTGATCTTTGCGAAATTCGCCGCCAAAATTGTTTTAACATTATATATATTGTCGAACTGAATGACTAATATAGTCTGCAATTGCTATAGAAAAGACCCCTCTAATGTTCTCTAACGTTTGATATGATTTTCATCATCATCAAAAAAACAAAATGGCCGCTATGACGTCATATCTTAAAATATAAAAATGCTTATAACTCACTAACAGTTCTTTTCACAGATTTCATCCAATAATATTTTTTGTAGGTAATCTTAAGCGTAAACTTTTTCTCTCTACATGTTATCACAAAAAATGGCAACTTCCGGTTTTCGGTAAGGGTCAAATGTTAAAGGTCCTGTTTTTTAACAATAAACTTGAAAACTTTTCTCCTGAAGTTCTGTTAGGTCTAGGATCTTCATATTTCATATATAAGATGTCCAGGGGATGGGCTATAAAGTCAGATACTAGGAATGACCTTGACCCATATTCAAGTTCACAGGGGTCAAATACACATATGATAAATAAAATTGTTTAAATGGTCATAAAACTAACTTATCGTTGGTTTTACAGCTTTCATGCAATTATGTTATTTGACGATAATCTACAGGGCAATGTTTTTCTAATAATTAACTTGTTATAACAAGAGATCCCAGAGGGCTCGAAAGAATTTGGAAATATGAATTGGATTAAGATGAGAGTTCTCTTCGGCTGATCAAACTTCATGTAGATCTTTACTAAAACACTTTTTTATTGGTTACAACTTCAAAACCCATGCTAATTGGGGGGGCCTAGTTCTTAACTTACCTGGCAATGACGGTAGTGTTCTTGTAAACTAGAATGAATAGTGAAAAGCCCGCTAGCAAATATTGTCTATGACAATTTATAGTTTATTATTATTATTATTATTCTTCTTCTTCTACACTTTATTTTGTGTCCAATAAGATCTTCAAAAATGGTTAAGAGGTATGCCATATGGCTTTAATTGTTATATTGTCATAGCATTGAGTTGAAGAGGGTGAACGCAACATTTTTAAGTAGAGGTCAAAAATCCAAGATGGCCGCCATGACGTCATACCTAAAAAGTTTTAAAACCAGCCATAACTCAAAAAACCTTTATCAGAGATACAGCAAATATTTTCGCTAGATGTTTACATGCTAGATCCTATAATAGACTAATCTTTTATTCAATTACAGCAATTTTAGGTCAAAGGTTCAAATAAAAGAAGCCTCGCTATGAGGGGGATACAAAGTTCACACGCAAATTTTTATGTTATTTTCGATTTGAGAGTTTGAAATTTCCTTTACTACATATCGCATGCCAGAATGTCGCAATACTGATGAATTTAGGTTCTGTTGTGTTTATTTTTGATCGGTAGTCACTTCGAGGCGTTAATGCTTGTATGCCATTTTGAACATTCTTTGGATTCCTTAAGCGAAAGTTCCCGCCAAAGATGTTTTAGCACTTATATATTGTCTGATAACCTGAATATGACACTAAGAATACTAGTTCTACACTCTTTGCTATGTAGAATGAAGAACCCCGCTCTGTCTGTAATTTTTCTCTTAACGTTTGTATATGATTTTCATCATCATCAAATCAAAAACAAAATGGCCGCTATGACGTCATATCTAAAAATTTAAAAATGCTTATAACTCACTATACAGTTTCTCTTTCACAGATTTCATCCAATAATATTTTTTGCAGATAATCTTAAGCGCAAACTTTTTCATTCTACATGTTATTACAAAAATGGCAAATTTCGGTTTTCGGTAAGGGTCAAATGTAATAGGTCCTGTTTTTAAACAATAAACTTGATGAAAAACTTTTCATCTTGAAGTTCTGTAAGGTCTAGGAGTCATCATATTTCAATATATAAGATGTCCAGGGGATGGGCTATAAAAGTCATCTGATGTTCTGGTGGGCTAAAAATGTTCAACTTTCCGGTTTGAAGTACGGGTCAAATTTCAAGCCGTAGTCTCCATTTTATTTCATATTTCTTCTTGAGACAGTAGGTTAATCTGCGTCAAGGAAAGTTAACCTCCCCTAATAAATCCTATGTAACTGTATATTTCTTTATAAGTGATCTACCCTTGTTCATATGTACGTAAGTCAAGCCGTGAAGTTAATCAACTAATTCAAACGTGGGAATTTGGATATATGAATTGGATTAAGATGAGAGTTTCTTCTTCGGCTTGACTGATCAAACTTCATGCAGTTTCTATTCACTAAACTCTTTCATTTCAGGGCCCTTGAAGGTCGAGTGAGCGTGTCAGTAATGGGTTACACTTTCAAAACCCAGTTGTCAGTTTAGTAGGATAGTCTCTAACTCTTATCCTGGACAAATGACGGTAATTGTAAATGAAATAGTAAGTGGAATAAATGCCCCGCCAAATTGTCTATTTACAATTTCTAGTTATTATCTATTGTAGTTATTCTTTTACACTAGATTTTTTGTGGCTCCAATACGATCTTCCAAAATGTGTATGAGGTATGCCAATGGCCTTATTGTCATATTGTATGGCATGAGTTGAAGGGGTGACCGCAACATTTTTAAGTAGGTCAAAAAATCCAAGATGGCCGCCATGACGTCATACCTAAAAAGTTTAAAACAGCCATAACTCGAAAACCGTTTAAGATACAGCAAATATTTTTGATGTTTTATGTAGATCGTAGAAAAGACTAACTTTTATTTCATTACAGCATTTAGGTCAAAGGTCAAACAAAAAAGTTCGCTATGAGGTCAAAGTTCACGAATTTTTATTTTTTTGATTTTGCGAAATTTCTTTTTACATATCGATGCAGATTGTCATTCTGATGAATTTGGTGTCTTTTTTTTTTCGATAGCACTTCCGGTTAATGCTGTATGCCATTTTGAACAATCCTTTGATCTTTGCTAAATTCCCGCCAAAATGTTTAACATTATATATTGTCGAACTGAATGACTAATATAGTCTACAATTGCTATAGAAAAGACCCCTCTAATGTTCTCTAACGTTTGATATGATTTTCATCATCATCAAAAAAACAAAATGGCCGCTATGACGTCATATCTTAAAATTTAAAAATGCTTATAACTCACTAAGAGTTCTTTTCACAGATTTCATCCGATAATATTTTTTGCAGATAATCTTAAGCGTAAACTTTTTCTTTCTACATGTTATTACAAAAAATGGCAACTTCCGGTTTTCGGTAAGGGTCAAATGTTAACGGTCCTGTTTTTAAGAATAAACTTGAAAACTTTTCTCCTAGTGTTCTGTAAGGTCTAGGATCTTCATATTTCATATATAAGATGTCCAGGGGATGGGCTATAACGTCAGATTACTAGGAATGACCTTGACCCATATTCAAGTTCACAGGGGTCAAATACACATATCATAAATAAATTGTTTAAAACTTTAAATGGTCATAACTCACTTAGTTTTACAGCTTTCATGCAGTTATGTTATTTGAAGATAATCTACAGGACGGTATTGTAAACTAAATATAGTGAAAAGCCCGCAAAATTGTCTATGACAATTTCTAGTTATTATTATTCTTCTACACTTTTTTTTGTGTCCAAAAGATCTTCAAAATGGTAAGAGGTATGCCAATGGCCTTATTGTCATATTGTATGGCATGAGTTGAAGGGGTGACCGCAACATTTTTTAAGTAGGTCAAAAATCCAAGATGGCCGCCATGACGTCATACCTAAAAAGTTTAAAACAGCCATAACTCAAAAACCGTTTAAGATACAGCAAATATTTTTGATGTTTTATGTAGATCGTAGAAAAGACTAACTTTTATTTCATTACAGCATTTAGGTCAAAGGTCAAACAAAAAAGTTCGCTATGAGGTCAAAGTTCACGAATTTTTATTTTTTTTGATTTTTGCGAAATTTCTTTTTACATATCGATGCAGAATGTCATTCTGATGAATTTGGTGTCTTTTATTTTTCGATAGCACTTCCGGTTAATGCTGTATGCCATTTTGAACAATCCTTTGATCTTTGCTAAATTCCCGCCAAAATGTTTAACATTATATATTGTCGAACTGAATGACTAATATAGTCTACAATTGCTATAGAAAAGACCCCTCTAATGTTCTCTAACGTTTGATATGATTTTCATCATCATCAAAAAAACAAAATGGCCGCTATGACGTCATATCTTAAAATTTAAAAATGCTTATAACTCACTAAGAGTTCTTTTCACAGATTTCATCCGATAATATTTTTTGCAGATAATCTTAAGCGTAAACTTTTTCTTTCTACATGTTATTACAAAAAATGGCAACTTCCGGTTTTCGGTAAGGGTCAAATGTTAACGGTCTGTTTTTAAGAATAAACTTGAAAACTTTTCTCCTAGTGTTCTGTAAGGTCTAGGATCTTCATATTTCATATATAAGATGTCCAGGGGATGGGCTATAACGTCAGATTACTAGGAATGACCTTGACCCATATTCAAGTTCACAGGGGTCAAGTACACATATCATAAATAAATTGTTTAAAACTTTAAATGGTCATAACTCACTTAGTTTTACAGCTTTCATTTGCAGTTATGTTATTTGAAGATAATCTACAGGACGGTATTGTAAACTAAATATAGTGAAAAGCCCGCAAAATTGTCTATGACAATTTCTAGTTATTATTATTCTTCTACACTTTTTTTGTGTCCAAAAGATCTTCAAAATGGTAAGAGGTATGCCAATGGCCTTATTGTCATATTGTATGGCATGAGTTGAAGGGGTGACCGCAACATTTTTAAGTAGGTCAAAAATCCAAGATGGCCGCCATGACGTCATATTAAAAAAGTTTTAAAACAGCCATAACTCTAAAACCGTTTAAGATACAGCAAATATATTTGATGTTTTATGTAGATCGTATAAAAAGACTAACTTTTATACAATTACAGCAATTAGGTCAAAGGTCAAACTAAAAAGTTCGCTGTGAGGTCAAAGTTCACGAATTTTTATTTTTTTGATTTTGCGAAATTTCTTTTTACATATCGATGCAGAATGTCATTCCGATGAATTTGGTGTCTTTTATTTTTCGATAGCACTTCCGGTTAATGCTGTATGCCATTTTAACAATCCTTTGATCTTTGCTAATTTCCCGCCAAAATGTTTAACATTATATATTGTCGAACTGAATGACTAATATAGTCTGCAAATGCTATAGAAAAGACCCCTCTAATGTTCTCTAAACGTTTGATATGATTTTCGTCTTCATCAAAAAAACAAAATGGCCGCTATGACGTCATATCTTAAAATTTAAAAATGCTTATAACTCACTAACAGTTCTTTTCACAGATTTCATCCAATAATATTTTTTGCAGATAATCTTAAGCGTAAACTTTTTCTCTCTACATGTTATTACAAAAAAAATGGCAACTTCCGGTTTTCGGTAAGGGTCAAATGTTAAAGTTCCTGTTTTTAACAATAAACTTGAAAACTTTTCTCCTGAAGTTCTGTAAGGTCTATGATCTTCATATTTCATATATAAGATGTCCAGGGGGTGGGCTATGAAGTAAAATATTAGGAATGACCTTGACCCATATTCAAGGTCACATGAGTCATATATGTTCAAATCTTTAAATGATTCAACAATAACCAAAAATGACAAAGAGTCTTCATACGTTCAAGGTCACAGGGGCCCAGAGTTTAAATATACATACCGGGGTATATATATACTTAACAACACCGCAAGTCAGATGACGTTAAGGCGCATTCGATCACGTTATCATTTGCTCGAACGAATTTGGAAATATGAATTGGATTAAGATGAGAGTTCTCTTCGGCTGATCAAACTTCATGCAGATCTTCACCATGCATTACCTAGTTCTTTAACTTACCTGGCAATGACGGTATTGTAAACTAAATATAGTGAAAAGCCCGCAAAATTGTCTATGACAATTTCTAGTTATTATTATTCTTCTACACTTTTTTGTGTGCAAAAAATCTTCAAAATGGTAAGAGGTATGCCAATGGTCTTATTGTTATATTGTATGGCATGAGTTGAAGGGGTGACCGCAACATTTTTAAGTAGGTCAAAAATCCAAGATGGCCGCCATGACGTCATACCTAAAAAGTTTTAAAACAGCCATAACTCTAAAACCGTTTAAGATACAGCAAATATTTTTGATGTTTTATGTAGATCGTATATAAGACTAACTTTTATTTTCAATAACAGCAATTAGGTCAAAGGTCAAACTAAAAAGTTCGCTATGGGGTCAAAGTTCATGAATTTTTTATTTTTTTTGATTTTGCGAAATTTCTTTTTACATATCGATGCAGAATGTCATTCTGATGAATTTGGTGTCTTTTATTTTTCGGTAGCACTTCCGGTTAATGCTGTATGCCAATTTGAACATTCCTTTGATCTTTGCGAAATTCCCGCCAAAATGTTTAACATTATATATTGTCGAACTGAATGACTAATATAGTCTACAATAGCTATAGAAAAGACCCCTCTAATATTCTCTAACGTTTGATATGATTTTCATCTCCATCAAAAAAACAAAATGGCCGCTATGAACGTCATATCTTAAAATTTAAAAATGCTTATATAACTCACTAACAGTTCTTTTCACAGAGTTCATCCAACAATATTTTTTGCAGATAATCTTAAGCGTAAACTATTTTCTCTCTACATGTTATTACAAAAAATGGCAACTTCCGGTTTTCGGTAAGGGTCAAATGTTAAAGTTCCTGTTTTTAACAATAAACTTTGAAAACTTTTCTCCTGAAGTTCTGTAAGGTCTATGATCTTCATATTTCATATATAAGATGTCCAGGGGATGGGCTATGAAGTCAGATATTAGGAATGACCTTGACCCATATTCAAGGTCACATGAGTCACATATGTTCAAATCTTTAAATGACTCAACAATAACCAAAACGACAAGAGTCTTCATACGTTCAAGGTCACAGGGGTCCAGAGTTTAAATATACATACCGGGGTATATATACTTAACAACACCGCATGTCAGATGACGTTAAGGCGCATTCGATCTCGTTATCATTTGCTCGAACGAATTTGGAAATATTAATCGGATTAAGAGATGAGAGTTCTCTTCGGCTGATCAAACTTAATCTGCGCAAAGAAAGATAACTCCCCCCAAAACCTAATGTAACAGTATATTTCTTTATAAGCAAGTCGAAATGACTCAACAATAACCAAAATGACAAGAGTCTTCATACGTTCAAGGTCACAGGGGTCCAGAGTTTAAATATACATACCGGGGTATATATACTTAACAACACCGCAAGTCAGATGACGTTAAGGCACATTCGATCACGTTATCATTTGCTCGAACGAATTTGGAAATATGAATTTTTTATTCGGGGCTGAAAGTCAAGGTCATTTATTGGTTATAACTTCAAAACCCATGCATTACCTAGTTCTTAACTTACCTGGCAATGACGGTATTGTAAACTAAATATAGTGAAAAGCCCGCCAAATTGTCTATGACAATTTCTAGTTTTTGTTTTAACTTTCTTTAAAAAGTTAATATTTGGTATAAAACTTTTCTTATATGACCAGACATGACTTAAACGGATATTATTAAAAGTATTTTTGATAAACGTCACCATTTTAAATTGCATTTGCCCTGTTTCATGAAGTGAATACATCAATCTATACATACGGCTTGATAAAAATATTTTCATTACAACATATACCAAAATTTGACCATTCTTAATCTAATATCAACATCTGGTGAGAATCTTCCAGATTCTCCATATACCATAAAATTTGACGTACTTTTTATTAGGCCTAGTATTCTCTTACAGAACTGTAAATGTATCTTTTTACGAAGTTGTCTATGATCCCGAATTTCGTCCTTTGTAACGTGACTAGAATTATGTCTAATGTACATATATCTATAGATTGTTGTTACTGTCATCATTCCATGTATTAAGTAAAGATAAATTTGTAATGTTTGATATACGATAACATGTTTACGTTTACAATTGTGCCAACGGCCATGTGACTGGATGAAGTTTGTGAAATTGTCGTATTTACCGGGCGGTAACAATACGTGTTACAATAATTCTAGGTTTTAGCGAGTTGTATCTTATCTGCGCGATGTCGAGTTTACCTATATCACGGTCTTTAAGTGATGTTATTTGTCGTTTCAGGCATCGTAAATCTTGCAAACTTCAGACAGCCTTTTCCGCTTCGACTATTGTGTTGCGCATGTCCGCGGTTGGAAAGCATATTTCCGGTTTGGTTATTTTGGCCAGCCAATCAGCGTGACGGAGTATCTCAATCCGAATTCGGGGCATCGTGGGGCATCTGATGCCCTCGAGTCAGTTGCGCCCCTGCACAGTCGATGAGAAAAGTCGCGTTCTCGATCTCACAACCGATGACGTGTGTCTACGCAACTCAGCTCCTATCTTCCCATGTAAATGGCTTTGGTTATTTTAGTCTGATGCCATAGTTAAGCTATTTATAGAACAGGGGTTTTACAGATTGTCTATTCGGTTTATTTACATGAGCAACTCTGTCAATGTCGTAGACTTGCGGTAAATGTAGTTCCAGGTAGTTGAGTAATGGAAATAGAAGTAGTATCAATTTGAGATATTTCTATAAACGAAATAGTATTTATCTGATATAAGTGATTTAATGTGGGATTATAAATATTGAGATCTATTCTACTGTAGCTATAATGTATTATAACTGTTATATATTGTACTGTTTATAATCTGTAGTCTCCTGGTTTTTGATATGGCCATGTAAATAACAATACAAATAATGAAACTTGATTTACTGAGTTTGTCAATTCTGTCACTGAGTGGTTGATCTTAAATATCTATAACCTTGCTACCAAAGGCGTAATAGTGATACATCGCTACCAGAGGTTGTACCACTAGAAACCCTGTTACCAAGGGCTACAACCGGAGGGCTTTCCTCAGGAATGTTCGGGGAATTCCATAGTTACATTAGTACATGTATGCGTGTACGGTCACTCCCTCCTCTTACCTAAATATACAGAACATCTGATTGGAGAACAATTCTGGGAGCTTCTCAGCGAACGTTAGGTTAGCGAACGATAGGTTAAGAGATCATGTATAGGTTTCCAGAAAAAAAAACGTTGCAGGTATCCGAAACAGTATCATCAGCTTTAGCCTCCGTCTTTGCATTCAAAATAGGCCTATACACACACCACGCAAACACTTGTCTATCCTCCTATAAAGAATGTAGTCTATATCGCATTCGTAGACCGATACATACATGACAAACATTCAGCAGTTCAACGGTCATACCATCAATAGGCTATATCAGTAACTTTCCTCGGTTGAAAATCAAATATGGCGGCTCGCTCCACTTCGGACCGCATCACTACTGTGACAACGATACATACCGGTAGTCCATCTGCCTTGGTTATTTCCATTTTCATTAGAAATGGACATTATTGATATATTATCAAATTGAAAAAAAGCCATGGATTTCGAAAATAACTGAAAGGTGTCATTGTTATATTTCAAATCAAACTGCCGCTATAACTTTCAACAATCGGAACTATATCTTCAGCCATCTTGACTACCTTAGTTACCCAACTTAGCAACCAACATCGTTTAAAATGAGATAACGAACATAAAGTATACGGCGTAAGTGGTATGAAAGCAATTGTATACAGACATATTCTACATGTACCGGTAACGCGCTATATTGAATATGTCTGTTTCAAACTGTGTTCATAAACAATGAAAAAATACTATCATAAAGGAAGTAAATAGTCATAAGAAATAAAAACAATCATCCAGTACTGCGAAATACTGTTACAAACGTCATTGTATGTCAACATCAAATTGACCAAATTGAGAGACCCTTAAGATTAAGTGGGAACCACATATATTTCAGAATGTTTCCTGTGTAACCTTGGTGAGTACTGATGAAAAAAATAAATGTCAAAATCCGAGATGACCTATGTTATTTTATGATCGTTCATAAACAAAACGAACGTAGAAATAAAAATCCTTATAAAAATAAAAGCACAGTGGGAAACGTCTATATAACATAACCGAAAATGTTCTCTATTGTATTTGAGAAATATTGCCAAAAAACTTTCGCAGATGGCTGCCAGTATGGTATGCTATTTTTTGATCGATATCAAATTTTATGTAAGAAAACGCAAGGTGGGCTAATTAGAATGTTTGCAATATCGTACCCCACGCGAGGTGGATGAGAAGGGTCGTCAAGATAAATCTATATCACTTTTCTTGTCTCATTCCGACAACATTAATATAAGGGATAAACGTTTGCTTTGCAGTCTGTAACACATGTATTATGTTTGATGCGTTAAGGCGATAAAATACAGAACAGGGGAACTACTTTGTACATACCTGTCGGTAGCTGCCTCACAACTTCCTCTAACTCTGCATATGTTACTGAAAATATTATGTAACTTGTTACGTTTCTTGATTTATGTCTCGTTTTAACATGAAGGTGTTTTAAAGATTCATTGTTCTCATAAATCTACTACATACTGAATAAAAGAATTAATTATTTAGTCCTAATTAATTAATTAGACTTTTAACTAAAGATCAATAAGGTCAGCAAATATCTTTACTGATAATTTATTTCTCATTTTGACTTTTCATTTTCAGTGCTATTTGTTGTTTAAGATTAACACATTGTAGTTACTGATTTTATTTACTTTATTTTTGATATACAGATTCTCAAAGTTTTAGAGTAAATGAATTTTACCAATATTTGTGGCTTATATGCAATTACGAAGCATCTGAGTAATCATTTTTACTACCTTCAATAGACTTAGCAAAAAAAAAATCACATAATCCTAATAAAAGGCTTAAAAGTCTGCAAATTCAATATTTACTAATGTGTAGTCTGTCTCTAAATATTACGAACGGATGTCTAGTACCCAGGGGTATCTATGCTATTGTGCAAACTTACGTTTGTTTTGACGGATACAATCAATATCTTTTGCTGCTTGCTTGATAATATCTCCCGCTCCAACATGTATGTCATAAAAGTCCTTGACGATTTCATTATAATTTCCATGAGTAATTATTCCTTTTGCCTCCAATTTCCTGAATACATCAGAAATGTGTTTGATATCGCTGTCATTCAGGTCAGCTATTGACAAATGTTTTTCCATGTGTGCACGAAAATCGATCCAAAGTTTATTGTCCCCGGCGTAAAATATTTCAGCACCTAACTTAGTAATCATGTCAAAATGGATGCATTTGACCTTGTCATCTACGCTTTTTTCCTTGGATTGTTTGTTTTGCTGCAAATAATGGGACAACGATGTGAGTTTGTAGAACGTAAAGATATCTTTTTTATGAAAATAAGTACAACAGCCGATTTCATATTATATAATGAATCAATTTAGCTTAGGATTATGATGACTGATGACATGATCATAGTATGTGAACATTCAATATTAAGTATCGTAGAAGAGACATCTTAAATTTAAGCACAATTTCTAAAAGAAGTATATGATTCATACAGCCATGTGTGTTTGGGTTAGGCATATTTACCGGGTTGTATTTAGCGCTGGTAGCGCAATGGCTTGTAGATATGTCTTCTTTGTTACATCGGGTATACACAAAGTAAGTCAATCCACCTATCACAACGACGATAACAACGGCACCGGCAACAAACCAAACAGGAGTGGGTATGCATTTTACCCCAAGATTTCACTTTCACAAACACCTTAGAAATACCCGATTCTTTAGACATATCCCCTTCATATACGGGCTCTGTAACACTCCAGATCTACTCTCATGGCGATCTACAATTAAAACAGAAAACCAATTAAACCTACCTACAATATAAGTCATAAACATAAATAACTATCTTTGCAATTGTAAAGTCTTGTCAGCATCAACTTATTTTTAATTATAATTTTATCTGTTTTACCTTTGATTATTACATAGTATAATTGGATTATACTGTTTGTTACACTAGGTCATTGTTCGTGTCAAGGAGAATAAGACAAATTCTGGTATACTTCTGTGACAAGGCTTATTTTGGATTATTTAACAGAAATTGATCATTGCGGGGTATTCGAGGCATTCAATAAAGTGAACATTGCTTAAGTTCTGAGTCATTTTGATTTCCATAATAATGTATTTTGTAGATATCTAATTGAAACGGGGATACATCCGTTACACAGTTTCTTAGTCATCTAATACGGGAAAAAATATTAAATTGAGCTTATGCAATGTTTCATATTGATTTTGTATCCTTGGTGAATGGGTTCCGAAATACAGCATATTCTTTTTTTTGTATGAAACTAGGGTAAGGTGTTGTTGGTACAATGTAAGCAAACAAGGAATCATCCTTGATTGTGTTTCATAACACCTGGGAAATCTCATATGGGTCTTAAATGGATATATAATTTATTTTTGAAGGGAAAAAGTCGTTACAATTTCTTTAGCATATCTATTAAACAAGGAATACAATAAAATGCAAAATTTTGTGATATCGTGTAAATTATCTAGTAAGAAATTTGTTATGGATGAAGAATATTACTTCCTAGTTTGAGATTTCTTACATCATTCTATTATGGATAGTGATAAGGACTCCAATTGATCTTTACCTTTCACACACTGCTTGTAAAAAAATGAAAAAAAGCCAAGTGAACGTCTTATGAAGAATATAGTTTATGCATTTAGTGAAGGTTAAATCTCCTCCTTTGACGCAGCCAACTTTCAGATAAATACAATTTCAGTTTCGATTTTCATTTGCAGTTTGTAGAACAATTGTCAGTGATGTTTACCATTATTTTAATGTACACGCATGCAAAATTTTAGAATATATTTACCTCATATGCAGTCCTTGTCTGTGTGTCACATGTTTGTGTTTTTTTTTATGTAAAATTATCATCGGGAAACAAACTATTACTATAAATTAACAGAGCCCTTTATTTTTGGGGAGGCTGAAGTTGGTTCCTAGTTCCGTTTAAGGAAATGTTCTATTAATTTAGATAAAAGCAGTCAATATGCTTTGAGCATATGAGAAATGTTGCCTGTTGTCCTTCCTTTTCCATGGGTTACTAGTGATGAATCCACTTTAATCTAGTTTTCGACAAACCCACTTCAGCCTCCCTTATTTTTGTGTTCGTTTGACTTCACATTTTCGATACCAAGCTGTGTTCCCACATAAGCTAACACCGTATGAAGTTTCAATTAAATCCAGGTTTCATTTTGAACCCCAATTGTGAATGGACGGACGATAAGACAGACATACATACAGACAGATAAATGAACTATACTAATAATCCTGTCCGGTGGTTTTCGACACAATTCATCAGTCCGTTTTTTTTAGCAAATAAACTGAAACCTAAACAACACAAGTGTTAACTAAAAACTTGTTTGTAACAGGGATATTTATGGGACATAGTTATATGGTGTTCGACATGATGTTTATAACCGATCGATAATGTCACGGGGTGACATGGCCCTATTTTTAGATCAGATTGAATCACGATATGAAATAGCCAATAAGGCAATATTATTTAAATATATTGTTCGTTGTAATGTCGTTGACAAAGACAAACATTAAAACATTTAGATACAGGGAAATTAACAGTTTGTATTCTGATTAGAAAGAGAAAACTGTCTACAAACAAGCGTAGTTCTGTTTCATACTATGAGTAATGACATTAGTACTAACATACAGATATAATTCAGTCACAGTCGTGAACGTTATAATATATAATCACATCCCTTAACAACCCTTACATATATATGTATACATTATAATTCAACATACCTTGTTATTTTTCCGCTTAAGCTATTAAATTCACACACATTATACAAATGGTGTATTTAGTTATATCCTGGTCGCTATGTAACGTGACGTAATCATAAGTTACCTTCACACTAAATATAGTGTACTGGTGTATACACACCTACGTATAATAAAACTACATGTCAGCTGATATAGTCGAGTGATCTATAACAATGATATCTGATCTCAACATTGCACGTTTGACTGCCGATCTGGGGTTTCAAATGGTTAACTATTGCAAAACATTACGTACTACATTTGTAAATGGAAACAAGTTATTCAGTTCATCGTTAGGTCAATTAATCATGGTTGTTCAGTTTCAGAACTATACATATAATTCGAAAGCAAGGAGGTTTTACTTGTATTCCAAAAGATGACGAACCTCGTAATAAACTAAACAAGTCGGTGACCATCACACTCCTTATTATTCGGCATAAAAAAAATGAAGTAACAATGAAAAATTTGTTTATGTTTAAAAGCGAAAATTAAGGGTAATTAATTAAAAGTATATTCGGAATAATAAACAAGTATAGTAAATGACAACATAGATCGATTGGTAGGGGACCCGCGATGGTCAATAGCAGGAAGATAGGCTAGCACTGTTTCAGTAGTCTGTCAGCATTAGAGATGATACCCAATATAGAATATGACGGCCACTGTCTAAAAATCATCAAACCGGTCAGATGTGAGGTCGATCGAAATATCGCAACTATGCATGTGGTATATAGTAGATGGTATTTAGATAGGACGTACTTTTAGGACGCACGTGCATTTTTGAATTACATGCACATAGGGATTGGGCAGTATATACATTAGCAAAATAAAGGTTGTAGGTGTTAGGGAGAGTCGGGCAATCGGATCGGAAGAAAGAATGATTAGAACTGGCAAAAGGTGACAAGTTATAGTATATCGTAGAGAGGGGGGGTAATAAGAAAACACAACATATAAAACATTCAACGTGAAGGAATTAAATAAATAAATGAAAATAAACACAGTTTTGTTTGGGTGTCACAACTGTCTTACAACCTAGGTAGATATATTGAAACACGCGCTGCTTGCTTTATGATTTGTTGCATTGCACCAAAGGAAAAATAATTTTCCTCTTGAACTTATTACTATCAATTTGTTTTGCATACATTTAAATACCAAATATATTGACTACAGGACATCGTTGTAAATAGAGATTACGCAACGAGTGGGTTGTTGGATATGGAAGTCATTCCATACGAGTGGATATATTTTTTTAAAAGTTGAAAAAAGACAGGATC